>NC_054506.1:3337488-3349988 GCF_017639515.1 Carcharodon carcharias
CTGTCTGTGGTCACAAACAGCAAGTGAAAGCTCTCAGATTCACCGGAAGGGGACCGTTTGGGACTACACCCATCCTTTGGGATAGGGTAGTGGGAGATCTACCATGGCTTATGGGTTGATAAAGAGTTCACTGGGCAAGGGATCAGTGGGGATTTGGAAAGACTGTGCGCATTTGTATGGAGATCATTCCAACCTTTCTGCCTGGTGCAATATAGTTCATTCACAGGATGAGGGCATCTGTGGCTGGTCAGGTATTTAGTGCCCGACCCTAATTACCCCCTTGAGAAGGTAGTGGGGGTGAGCTGCCTTCTTGAACCGCAGCAGTCCCCATGTGTGGTGTAGGTACACCCACGGCGCTGTTAGGGAGGGAGTTCCAGGATTTTGTCCCCCGTGTGTGGTGTAGGTACACCCACGGCGCTGTTAGGGAGGGAGTTCCAGGATTTTGTCCGTGTGGTGTAGGTACACCCACGGCGCTGTTAGGGAGGGAGTTCCAGGATTTTGTCCCCCGTGTGTGGTGTAGGTACACCCACGGCGCTGTTAGGGAGGGAGTTCCAGGATTCTGTCCCCTGTGTGTGGTGTAGGTACACCCACGGCGCTGTTAGGGAGGGAGTTCCAGGATTTTGTCCCCGTGTGCGGTGTAGGTACACCCACGGCGCTGTTAGGGAGGGAGTTCCAGGATTTTGACCCCAGCGACAGTGAAGGAGTTCCCGATATATTTCCCAGTCGGGACGGTGAGGGTCTCGGAGGGGGAACTTCCAGGTGGTGGGTGTTCCCCATGTGTCTGCTGCCCTCGTCCTTCTAGACGGTAGAGGTGGTGGGTTTGGGCGGCGCTGTCGAAGGAGCCCTTGGCGAGTTGCTGCAGTGCATCTTGTAGATGGTACACACGCTGCTGCTACATGCTGCATTTGGACATGGACTGTTTCAGTATCTGAGGAGTGGTGAATGGTGTGAACATTGTGCAACCATCAGCGAACATCCCCACTTCTGACCTTACGATGGAAGGAAGGTCATTGATGAAGCAGCTGAAGATGGTTGGACCGAAGACACTAACCCTGAGGAACTCCTGCAGTGATGTCCCGGAGCTGAGATGACTGACCTCCAACAACCACAACCATCTTCCCTTTGTGCTGGGTATTGAGGGGTATTTAAAGAAGGTGTTCAGTTTGGCTGTGGTATTTGGTGGGGGGTTATTTGGGAGGAGTTGTTGAGTTGGACAGGGTTATTCCGCGAGGAGGGGGTATTTATTGAGGGGGTATTTGGGGCAAGTGTTGAGTTGGGTGGGGTTATTCAGTGAGGAGGGGGTATTTAGTGAGGAGGGGGAATTTTGGGAAGGTGTTGAGTTGGGTAGGGTCCATGAGTGAGGAGGGGGTATTTAGTGAGGAAGGGTTACTTGGAGGGAGGGGGTATTGAGTGAAGAGCGGACAATTAGTGATGAAGGGTTATTTGGATGGAGGGGGTATTGAGTGAGGAGCGGACAATTAGTGAGGAAGGGTTATTTGGAGGGAGGGGTATTGAGTGAGGAGTGGACAATTAGTGATGAAGGGTTATTTGGATGGCGGTGTTGAGTTGGGAGGAGGTATTGAGCGAGGTGGGGGTATTGAGTGACGAGGGGGTATTTGGTTGGAGATGTTCAGTTGTGAGGGGGTATTAAGTGAGGAGGAATATTGACTGAGGAGAGGTACTTGGGGAGTGTTGTTGAGTTCCAAGGGGGTATCGAGTGAGGGCGGGGTTTCTGGAGGGAGATGTTGGATTGGGAGGGGGTATTCAGCGAAGGGTGGTTATTTAGTGAGGAGGGGCTATGGGGAGGACGGTGTTGAGTTGGGAGGGAGGTGGCATTTGGTGAAGGGGGGTATTTGGAAGGAGATGTTGAGTTGGGAGGGTGTTCAGTAGATTTTGAGGAGGGGCAGTTTTGAGGGAGAGGTTGAATTGGGAGGCAGTTTTGAGAAGGAGGGGGTATTCAGTGAGAAGGGGGCACTTGCAGGGAGGGGTTAAGTTGGAAGGGGATAGTGAGGGAGGAGGGGTTGTTGAGTGAGGAGAGATGATCTGGAGGAAGATGTTGAGTTGTGAATGGGGTATTTAGTGAGGAGGGGTATTTGGAGTGAGGTGTTAAGTTGGGAGGGGCTTTTGAGTAAGGACAGGGTATTTGGAGGGTAGTGTTAATGGAAAGGGGTATTGAGTGAGGAGGGGGTATTGAGTGAGGAGGGGGTATTGAGTGAGGAGGAGATAATTAAGTGAGGAAGGGGTATTGAGGGAGGAAGAGGTATTGAGTGTGAGGGGGTATTGAGTGAGGAAGGGTGAGTGAATGAGTAGGTGGTAGAGTGAGGAGGGGATATTGACTGATATTGGGGTAATAAGTGAGGAGGGGGCATCATTTGAGGAGGGCGTGTTGAGAGAGGAGAGGGTTTGAGTGTGGAGGGAGTATTGAGTGAGGAGGGGTATTGAGTGGGGAGGGCATAATGAGTGAGGAGGAGGCATTGAGTGAGGAGGGGGTATCAAGGGAGGAGGGGTAATCAGTGAGGAGGGCATAATGAGTGAGGAGGAGGTATTGAGTGAGGAGGCGATTGTGTTCGGAAGGGGATTGATTGAGGAGGAGGTACTGAGTGAGGAGGGGATATTGAGTGAGAAGGGCATAGTGAGTGAGGAGGGGGATTGTATTAGAAGGGAATATTGATTGAGGGGGATATTGAATGAGGAGGATGATTGGGTGAGGAAGTGGTATTATGTGAGGAGGGCATAGTGAGTGAGGAGGCGGCACTGAGTGAGGAGGGGGTACAGAGTGAGGAAGGGATATTGAGTGAGGAGGGGGTATTGAATGAGCATATTGAGTGAGGAGGTATGGAGTCAGGAGGGATATTGAGTGAGGATGAGATTGAGTGAGGGGAGATTGAGTGTGGAGGGGAGATTGAGTGTGGAGGGGATATTGAGTGTGGAGGGGATATTGAGTGTGGAGGGGATATTGAGTGAGGAAGTGATATTAAGGGGGGAGGGGATGTTGGGTGAGCAGAGAGTATTGAGTGAGGAGGCATTGCGTGAGGACGGATATTGAGTAAGGAGGCGATGTTGAACGAGGAGGTAATATTGAGGGAGGAAGGGGGTTGAGTGGGGAGGCGATATTGAGTGAGGAGGGGATATTAACTTTCATACCGGGGGTAATAAGTGACGAGGGGGGGATAATGTGAGGGGGGAGAATGTGAGGAGGGGGATTGAGTGAGGAGGGTGCATTGATTGAGGAGGGGTATTGGGTGAGGAAGGGATATTGATTGAGATGGATATGTTGAATGAGGAGGGGGTATTGAGTGAGGAGGGGGTATTGAGTGAGGAGGGTGGATTCAGTGAGGGGGTATTGAGTGAGGAGGTATTGAGTGAGCAGGGAGTATTGAGTGAGGTGGGGGTATTGGGTGAGGGAGTATTGAATGAGGAGGGGATATTGAGTGAGGAGGGTGTTTTTAGAGAGGGGGTATGCAATTAGGAGGGGATTGAGTAAGGGGACAGGATTGTGTGAGGAGGGGGTGTTGGATGAGGAGGGGATATTGAGTGAGGAGGGGGTATTAGAGGAGGGGGTATTGACTGAAGAGGGGGTATTCGTTGAGGAGGTGGTTTTGAGTGAGGAGGAGGGTTTGAACTAGGAGGGGCGATTGAGTGAAGAGGGGGCATTGAGTGAGTGGGTTTGGAGTGTGCAGGGGCTATTGAGTGAGGAGGGGCTATTGAGTGAGGAGGGGCTATTGAGTGAGTAGAGGGTATTGAGTGAGGAGGGGGATTGATTGACGAGGGAGCTATTGAGTTTGATACCAGGGTAATAAGTGAGGAGGGGGAATGATGTGAGGAGGGGATATTGAGTGAGGAGGGGGATTGAGTGAGGAAGTGATATTAAGTGAGGTGGGTATATTAAGTGGGGAGGTGGTATTGAGTGTGGAGGGTGGATTCAGTGAGGGGGCATTGAGTGAGGAGGCTTCAGTAAGGAAGGGGCATTGTGTGATGATAGGGTATTAGTGAGGAGGGATTATTGAGTGAGGGAGTATTGAATGAGGAAGGTTACTCAGTGAGGGGAGTAATTTTAGTGAGGGGGTATTCAGTTAGGAGGGGATTGAGTGAGGGGGCAGTATTGTGTGAGGAAGGGTATTGAGTGATGAGGGTTTATTGAGTGAGGAGGGGGTATTGAGTGAGGAGGGGGTATTGAGTGAGGGGGTATTGAGAGAAGAGGGTGTGTTGTGTGAGCACAGGGTATTGAGTGAGGAGGGTTAATTGATGAGGGTTAATTGAGTGAGGAGGGCTAACTGAGTGAGGAGTGGGTATTGAGTGAGGAGCGGGTGTTGAGTGAGGAGTGGGTACTGAGTGAGGGGGTTAATTGAGTGAGGAGGGTTAATTGAGTGAGGAGGGGGCTAATTGAGTGAGTACCGGGTATTGAGTATGGAGGGGGTTAATTGAGTGAGAGTGGGTATTACGTGAGAAGGGGGTTAATTGAGTGAGGAAGAGGTTAATTGAGTGAGGAGGAGGTTAATTGAGTGAGGAGTAGGTATTGAGTGAGGAGAGGGTTAATTGAGTGAGGAGCGGGTATTGAGTGAGGAGGGGATTAATTGAGTGAGGAGCAGGCATTGAGAGCAGAGGGTTAACTGAGTGAGGAGGGTTAAGTGAGTGAGGAGGAGATTAATTGAGTGAGGAGGGGGTCACTTGAGTGAGGAGCAGGCATTGAGTGCAGAGGTTTAACTGAGTGAGGAGGGTTAAGTAAGTGAGGAGCGGGCATTGAGTGAGGAGGGGGTATTGAGTAAGGAGGGGGTTAATTGAGTGAGGAGGAGGATAATTGAATGAGGAGGAGGATAATTGAATGAGGAGGGGGTTAATTGAGTGAGGAGGGGGTTAACTGAGTGAGGAGGGGGTTAATTGAGTGAGGAGAGGGTTAACTGAGTGAGGAGGGGGTTAACGAGTGAGGAGGGGTTTAATTGAGTGAGGAGCGGGTATTGAGTGAGAAGGGGTAAATTGAGTGAGGAGCAGATATTGAGTGAGAAGAGGGTTAATTGAGTGAGTAGGGGACTAATTGAGTGAGGAGCGGGTATTGAGTACGGAGGAGGTTAATAGAATGAGGAGTGGGTATTGAGTGAGAAGGGGGTTAATTGATTGAGGAAGAGGTTAATTGAGTGAGGAGTGGGTATTGA
The DNA here is from genome assembly GCF_017639515.1 of Carcharodon carcharias. Classification (NCBI taxonomy): domain Eukaryota; kingdom Metazoa; phylum Chordata; class Chondrichthyes; order Lamniformes; family Lamnidae; genus Carcharodon; species Carcharodon carcharias. The sequence goes on from NC_054506.1 coordinate 3,342,639, forward strand.
GTGAGGAGAGGGTTAATTGAGTGAGGAGCGGGTATTGAGTGAGGAGAAGGTTAATTGAGTGAGGAGGGTTAAGTGAGTGAGGAGGAGATTAATTGAGTGAGGAAGGGGTTAATTGAGTGAGGAATGGGCATTGAGTGAGGAGGGGGTATTGAGTGAGGAGGGGGTTAATTGAATGAGGAGGGGGTTAATTGAGTGAGGAGGGGGTTAACTGAATGAGGAGGGGTTTAACTGAGTAGGAGCGGGTATTGAGTGAGAAGGGGTAAATTGAGTGAGGAGCAGATATTGAGTAAGGAGGGGGTTAATTGAGTGAGGAGTGGGCATTGAGTGAGGAGGGGGTTAATTGAGTGGGGAGGGAGCATTGAGTGAGGAGTGGGCATTGAGTGAGGAGGGGCTTAATTGAGTGAGGAGGGGGTTAATTGAGTGAGGAGGGGCTTCATTGAGTGAGGAGGGGGTTAATTGAGTGAGGAGTGGGCATTGAGTGAGGAGGGGGTTAATTGAGTGAGGAGTGGACATTGAGTGAGGAGGGGGTTAATTGAGTGAGGAGTGGGCATTGAGTGAGGAGGGGGTTAATTGAGTGAGAAAGGGGCATTGAGTGAGGAGAGGGTTAATTGAGTGAGGAGTGGGCATTGAGTGAGGAGGGGGTTAATTGAGTAAGGAGTGGGTATTGAGTGAAGAGGGGGTTAATTGAGTGAGGAGGTTGTTAATTGAGTGAGGAGCCGGTTAATTGAGTAAGGGGCTTGACTGAGTGAGGAGGGGGGTTAATTGAGTGAGGAATGGGGTTAATTGAGTGAGGAGGGGCGTCATTGAGTGAGGAGGAGGTTAATTGAGTGAGGAGTGGGCATTGAGTGAGGAGGGGGTTAATTGAGTGAGGAGGGGGCATTGAGTGAGGAGGGGGTTAATTGACTGAGGAGGGGGTATTGAGTGAGGAGGGGGGTTAATTGAGTGAGGAGGGGGGTTAATTGAGTGAGAGGGGGGAAATTGAGTGAGGAGCTGATATTGATTGAGTAGGGGGTTAATTGAGTGAGGAAGGGGTTAATTGAGTGAGGGGGAGGTTAATTGAGTGAGGAGCAGATATTGAGTGGGGAGGGGGTTAATTGAGTGAGGAGGGGTTAATTGAGTGAGGAGGGGGTTGATTGAATGAGAAGGGGGTTAATTGAGTGAGGAAGGGGTTAATTGAGTGAGGAGCAGATATTGAGTGAGGAGCAGATATTGAGTGAGGAGGGGGTTAATTGAGTGAGGAAGGGGTTAATTGAGTGAGGGGGAGGTTAATTGAGTGAAGAAGGGGTTAATTGAGTGAGGGGGAGGTTAACTGAGTGAGAAGGGGGTTAATTGAATGAGGAGCAGATATTGAGTGGGGAGGGGGTTAATTAAGTGAGGAGGGGATATTGAGTGACGAGCGGGTATTGAGTGAGGAGGGGGTTAATTGAGTGAGGAGGGGGTATTGAGGGAGGGGCGGGTTAATTGATTGAGGAGTGGGTATTGAATGAGGAGGGGGTTAATTGAGTGAGGAATGGGTTAATTGAGTGAGGAGTGGGTTAATTGAGTGAGGAGAGGGTTAACTGAGTGAGGAGGGGGTTAACTGAGTGAGGAGGGGGTTAATTGAGTGAGGAGTGGGCATTGAGTGAGGAGGGGATTAATTGAGTGAGGAGTGGGCATTGAGTGAGGAGGGGGTTAATTGAGTGAGGAGTGGGCATTGATTGAGGAGGGGGTTAATTGAGTGAGGAAAGGGGTTAATTGAGTAAAGGGCTTAATTGAGTGAGGAGGGGGGTTAATTGAGTGAAGAGGGGCTTCATTGAGTGAGGAGTGGGCATTGAGTGAGGAGGGGGTTAATTGAGTGAGGAAGGGGTTAATTGAGTGAGGAAGGGGTTAATTGAGTGAGGAGCAGACATTGAGTGAGGAGGGGGTTAATTGAGTCAGGAGTGGGTATTGAGTGAGGAGGGGGTTAATTGAATGAGAAGGGGGTTAATTGAGTGAGAAGAGGGTAAATTGAGTGAGGAGCAGATATTGAGTGAGGAGGGGGTTAATTGAGTGAGGAGGGGGTTAATTGAGTGAGGAGGGGGTTAATTGAGTGAGGAGCAGATATTGAGTGAGGAGGGGGTTAATTGAGTGAGGAGGGGGTATTGAGTGAAGAGGGTGTTAATTGAGTGAGGGGGGTATTGAGTAAGGAGGGGCTAATGAGTGAGGAGTGGGTATTGAATGGGGAGGGGTTAATTGAGTGAGAAGGGGGTTAATTGAGTGAGGAGGGGTTAATTGAGTGAGGAGGGGGTAAATTGACTGAGGAGCAGATATTGAGTGAGGAGGGGGTTAATTGAGTGAGGAAGGGGTTAATTGAGTGAGGGGGAGGTTCATTGAGTGAGGAGCAAGTATTGAGTGGTGAGGGGGTTAATTAAGTGAGGAGCGGATATTGTGTGAGGAGGGGGTTAATTGAGTGAGGAGCAGATTTTGAGTGAGGAGGGGGTTAATTGAGTGAGGAGGGGCTATTGAGTGAGGAGGGGGTTAATTGAGTGAGGGGGGTATTGAGTAAGGAGGGGCTATTGAGTGAGGAGTGGGTATTGAATGAGGAGGGGTTAATTGTGTGAGGAGGGGGTTAATTGAGTGAGGAGGGGTTAATTGAGTGAGGAGGGGGTTGATTGAATGAGAAGGGGGTTAATTGAGTGAGAAGGGGGTAAATTGAGTGAGGAGCAGATATTGAGTGAGGAGGGGGTTAATTGAGTGAGGAAGGGGTTAATTGAGTGAGGGGGAGATTAATTGAGTGAAGAAGGGGTTAATTGAGTGAGGGGGAGGTTAATTGAGTGAGAAGGGGTTAATTGAGTGAGGGGGAGGTTAATTGAGTGAGAAGGGGGTTAATTGAATGAGGGGCAGATATTGATTGGGGAGGGGGTTAATTAAGTGAGGAGCAGATATTGAGTGAGGAGGGGGTTAATTGAGTGAGGAGGGGATATTGAGTGACGAGCGGGTATTGAGTGAGGAGGGGGTTAATTGAGTGAGGAGGGGGTATTGAGGGAGGAGCGGGTTAATTGATTGAGGAGTGGGTATTGAATGAGGAGGGGGTTAATTGAGTGAAGAGAGGGTTAATTGAGTGAGGAGGGGTTAATTGAGTGAGGAGGGGGTTAATTGAGTGAGGAGGCGGTTAATGAGTGAGGAGGGGGTTAACTGAGTGAGGAGGGGGTTAACGAGTGAGGAGGGGTTTAACTGAGTGAGGAGCGGGTATTGAGTGAGAAGGGTTAAATTAAGTGAGGAGCAGATATTGAGTGAGAAGAGGGTTAATTGAGTGAGTAGGGGACTAATTGAGTGAGGAGCGGCTATTGAATACGGAGGGGGTTAATTGAGTGAGGAGTGGGTATTGAGTGAGAAGGGGGTTAACTGATTGAGGAAGAGGTTAATTGAGTGAGGAGGAGGTTAATTGAGTGAGGAGTGGGTATTGAGTGAGGAGAGGGTTAATTGTGTGAGGAGCGGGTATTGAGTGAGGAGGGGGTTAATTGAGTGAGGAGGGTTAAGTGAGTGAGGAGGAGATTAATTGAGTGAGGAGGGGGTTAATTGAGTGAGGAGTGGGAATTGAGTGTGGAGAGGGTTAATTGCGTGAGGAGGGGGTATTGAGTGAGGAGGGGGTTAATTGAGTGGGGAGGATTAATTGAGTGAGGAGCAGGCATTGAGTGCGGAGGGTTAACTGAGTGAGGAGGGTTAAGTGAGTGAGGGGGGGTTATTTAAGTGAGGAGCGGGCATTGAGTGAGGAGGGGGTATTGAGTGAGGAGGGGGTTAATTGAATGAGGAGGGGGTTAATTGAGTGAGGAGGGGGTTAACTGAATGAGGAGGGGGTTAACTGAGTGAGGAGGGGGTTAACTGAATGAGGGGGTTAACTGAGTGAGGAGGGGTTTAGCTGAGTGAGGAGCGGGTATTGAGTGAGAAGGGGTAAATTGAGTGAGGAGCAGATACTGAGTAAGGAGGGGGTTAATTGAGTGAGGAGTGGGCATTGAGTGAGGAGGGGCTTAATTGAGTGATGAGGGGGGTTAATTGAGTGAGGAGGGGCTTCATTGAGTGAGGAGTGGGCATTGAGTGAGGAGAGGATTAATTGAGTGACGGACAGGTATTGAGTGAGGAGTGGGTATTGAGTGAGGAGCAGATATTGAGTGAGGAGGGGGTTAATTAAGTGAGGAGCAGATATTGAGTGAGGAGGGGGTTAATTGAGTGAGGAGGGGGTATTGAGTGAGGAGGGGGTTAATTGAGTGAGGGGGTATTGAGTAAGGAGGTGCTATTGAGTGAGGAGTGGGTATTGAATGAGGAGGGGTTAACTGAGTGAGGAGGGGGTTAATTGAGTGAGGAGGGGTTAATTGAGTGAGGAGGGGGTTGATTGAATGAGAAGGGGGTAAATTGAGTGAGGAGCAGATATTGAGTGAGGAGGGGGTTAATTGAGTGAGGAAGGGGTTAATTGAATGAGGGGGAGGCTAATTGAGTGAAGAAGGGGTTAATTGAGTGAGAAGGGGTTAATTGAATGAGGAGCAGATATTGAGTGGGGAGGGGGTTAATTAAGTGAAGAGCGGATATTGAGTAAGGAGGGGGTTAATTGAGTGAGGAGGGGATATTGAGTGACGAGCGGGTATTGAGTGAGGAGGGGGTTAATTGAGTGAGGAGGGGGTTAATTGAGGGAGGGCCGGGTTAATTGATTGAGGAGTGGGTATTGAATGAGGAGGGGGCTAATTGAGTGAAGAGGGGGTTAATTGAGTGAGGTGTGGGTTAATTGAGTGAGGAGAGGTTTAACTGAGTGAGGAGGGGGTTAACTGAGTGAGGAGGGGGTTAACTGAGTGAGGAGGGGGTATTGAGTGAGGAGGGTGTTACTTGAGTGAGGATGGGGTTAACTGAGTGAGGAGTGGGTATTGAGTGAGGAGGGGGGTAACTGAGTGAGGAGCGGGTTAATTGAGTGAGGAGGGGGTTAATTGAGTGAGGAGGGGGTTAATTGAGTGAGGACGGGGTTAATTGAATGAGAAGGGGGTTAATTGAGTGAGGAGGCGGTTAATTGAATGAGAAGGGGGTTAATTGAGTGAGGAGCAGATATTGAGTGAGGAAGGGATTAATTGAGTGACGGGGAGGTTAAGTGAGAAAGGAAGGGTTTAATGGAGTGAGGGGGAGGTTAATTGAATGAGGAGCAGATATTGAGTGGGGAGAGGGTTAATTAAGTGAGGAGTGGATATTGTGTGAGGAGGGGGTTAATTGAGTGAGGAGGGGGTTAATTGAGTGAGGAGGGGGTTAATTGAATGAGGGGGTTAATTGAGTGAGAAGGGGGTAAATTGAGTGAGGAGCAGACATTGAGTGAGGAGGGGATTAACTGAGTGAGGAGGGGGTTAATTGAGTGAGGAGGGAGTATTGAGTGAGGAAGGGGTTAACTGAGTGAGGAGCGGGTTAACTGAGTGAGGAGGGGGTTAATTCAGTGAGGAGGGGGTTAACTGAGTGAGGAGGGGGTTAATTGAGTGAGGAGGGGGTTAATTGAGTGAGGAGGGGGTTAATTGAGTGAGGAGCAGACATTGAGTGAGGAGGGGATTAACTGAGTGAGGAAGGGGTTAATTGAGTGAGGGGGGGGGTTAATTGAGTGAGGAAGGGGTTAATTGAGTGAGGGGGAGGTTAATTGAGTGAGGGGGGTAAATTGAGTGAGGAGCAGACATTGAGTGAGGAGGGGATTAACTGAGTGAGGAAGGGGTTAATTGAGTGAGGGGGAGGTTCATTGAGTGAGGAGGGGGCTATCTGTTTGTGGAGGGGATTAACTGAGTGAGGAGGGGGTTAATTGAGTGAGGAGAGAGTATTGAGTGAGGAAGGGGTTAACTGAGTGAGGAGCGGGTTAACTGAGTGAGGAGGGGGTTAATTGAGTGAAGAGGGGGTGAACTGAGTGAGGAGGGGGTTAACTGAGTGAGGAGCGGGTACTGAGTGAGGAGGGAGTTAATTGAGTGAGGAGGGGGTCAACTGAGTGAGGAGGGGGTTAACTGAGTGAGGAGCAGGTTAATTGAGTGAGGAGCGGGTACTGAGTGAGGAGGGGGTTAATTGAGTGAGGAGGGGTTAATTGAGTGAGGAGGGGGTCAACTGAGTGAGGAGGGGGTTAACTGAGTGAGGAGCGGGTACTGAGTGAGGAGGGAGTTAATTGAGTGAGGAGGGGGTGAACTGAGTGAGGAGGGGGTTAACTGGAGGGCGGGGGGGGGATGGGGGGGCAATGCTGATTGGCTGCCTTGCCCCTCATCCCCCTCCACCCCCTCCTTCCTCCCTCCCTCCCTCCTCCTTCCTCCCCTTCCTCCCCCTCCTCCCCCTCCTCCCCCCTCCCTCAGCCTCCCACGTGGTTTCTGGTAAAGTTGACGGACGGACGGGCTGGCGGACGATGTGAAGCGGGGAGCTGGCCGAGGGAACACCTGACCTGACCCCTGCGAGGGTGGGAGATGGGGGTCTCTGACTGCGGCCTGACCCACCCTCCTCACCGAGACCCCCTGAAACCTGACGCCGCAGTCTGAGTCGTTCACCCACCAGCCCTCCCCAGTTCCTCAATCGAGTCAGAAGCCGAGGCATTGCGCAAGTGTCCCCTGCCTGGAAATGAAGGCTCCAGAGCAGAACCAGATGCTACTGTCCATAGCCTGTATGGTCGGGCTCTCCGTAAGTCTTGAGATGTTTTATATTCACATGGCCCAGGGGGGTCAGGGGAGGGGGTGGTGGGGGTGGTGTGGGGGGTGGTGATGAGTGAGGTTTTGAGGGACTGAGATGGTGCGAGGGAGAGAGAGAGAGCGAGAGAGAGAGAGAGAGTCAGAATGATTAAGCGGAAAGGAATTTGAAAATGTCAGGGTGTGAGCAAGACCCAGTGTGTCGCTGAGAGAGAGAGAGAGAGAGAGAGAGGGAGAGAAATTGTGTCGCTGAGAGAGAGAGAGAGAGAGAGGGAGAGAGGGATTGTGTCGCTGAGAGAGAGAGAGAGAGATTGTGTAGCTGAGAGAGAGCGAAAGGGAGAGAGATTGTGTGGCTGAGAGAGAGAGAGAGAGAGATTGTGTGGCTGAGAGAGAGAGAGATTGTGTAGCTGAGAGAGAGAGAGGGATTGTGTAGCTGAGAGAGAGCGAGAGGGAGAGAGATTGTGTGGCTGAGAGAGAGAGAGATTGTGTAGCTGAGAGAGAGAGAGAGAGAGATTGTGTAGCTGAGAGAGAGAGGGAGAGATTGTGTAGCTGAGAGAGAGAGAGATTGTGTAGCTGAGAGAGAGAGAGATTGTGTAGCTGAGAGAGAGAGAGAGATTGTGTAGCTGAGAGAGAGAGAGATTGTGTAGCTGAGAGAGAGAGAGAGAGATTGTGTAGCTGAGAGAGAGAGAGATTGTGTAGCTGAGAGAGAGAGAGCGAGAGG
>NC_054506.1:3354988-3378619 GCF_017639515.1 Carcharodon carcharias
CAGAGGTTGAGTGGGTTATAGATGGATAGATAGACAGACAGAGTTTGAGTGGGTTATAGAGGGATAGACAGACAGAGGTTGAGTGAGTTATAGATGGAAAGATAGAAAGACAGAGGTTGAGTTGGTTCTAGACGGAGAGATAGACAGACAGAGGTTGAGTGGGTTATAGATGGATAGATAGACAAACAGAGGTTGAATGGGTTATAGATGGATAGATAGACACACAGAGGTTGAGTGGGCTATAGATGGAGAGATAGACAGACAGAGGTTGAGTGAGTTCTAGATGGAGAGATAGACAGACAGAGGTTGAGTGGGTTACAGATGGATAGATAGACAGACAGATGTTGAATGGGTTATAAATGGATAGATAGACAGAGGCTGAGTGGGTTATAGATGGAGAGATAGACAGAAAGAGGTTGAGTAGGTTATAGATGGATAGATAGACAGACAGAGGTTGATAGGGTTATAGATGGATAGACAGACAGAGATTGAGTGGGTTAGAGTTGGAGAGATAGACAGACAGAGGTTGAGTGTGTTATAGATGGATAAATAGACAGACAGAGGTTGAGTGGGTTGCAGATGGAGAGATAGACAGACAGAGGTTGAGTGGGTTATAGATGGATAGATAGACAGAATGATGTTGAATGATTTATAAATGGATAGATAGACAGACAGAGGTTGAGTGGGTTATAGATGGATAGATAGACAAGCAGAGGTTGAGTGGGTTATAGATGGAGAGATAGACAGACAGAAGTTGAGTGGGTTATAGATGGATAGATAGACAGACAGAGGTTGAGTGTGTTATAGATGCATAGATAGACAGACAGAGGTTGAGTGGGTTATAGATGGATAGATAGACAGACAGAGGTTGAGTTGGTTCTAGACGGAGAGATAGACAGACAGAGGTTGAGTGGGTTATAGATGGATAGATAGACAAACAGAGGTTGAATGGGTTATAGATGGATAGATAGACACACAGAGGTTGAGTGGGTTATAGATGGAGAGATAGAGAGACAGAGGTTGAGTGAGTTCTAGATGGAGAGATAGACAGACAGAGGTTGAGTGGGTTACAGATGGATAGATAGACAGACAGATGTTGAATGGGTTATAAATGGATAGATAGACAGAGGTTGAGTGGGTGATAGATGGAGAGATAGACAGAAAGAGGTTGAGTGGGTTATAGATGGATAGATAGAAAGACAGAGGCTGATAGGGTTACAAATGGATAGACAGACAGAGGTTGAGTGGGTTATAGATGGAGAGATAGACAGACAGTGGTTGAGTGGGTTATAGATGGATAGATAGACAGAATGAGGTTGAATGGATTATAAATGGGTAGATAGACAGACAGAGGTTGAGTGGGTTATAGATGGATAGATAGACAGACAGAGGTTGAGTTGGATATAGATGGATAGATAGACAGAATGAGGTTGAATAGATTATAAATGGGTAGATAGACAGACAGAGGTTGAGTGGGTTATAGATGGATAGATAGACAGACAGAGGTTGAGTTGGTTATAGATGGATAGATAGAAAGACAGAGGTTGAGAATGTTACAGATGGATAGATAGACAGACAGAGGTTGAGTGGGTTATAGATGGATAGATAGACAGAATGAGGTTGAATGGTTTATAAATGGGTAGATAGACAGACAGAGGTTGAGTGGGTTATAGATGGAGAGATACACAGACAGAGGTTGAGTGGGTTACAGATGGAGAGATAGACAGACAGAAGTTGAGTGGGTTATAGATGGATAGATAGACAGAATGAGGTTGAATGGTTTATAAATGGGTAGATAGACAGACAGAGGTTGAGTGGGTTATAGATGGAGAGATACACAGACAGAGGTTGAGTGGGTTACAGATGGAGAGATAGACAGACAGAAGTTGAGTGGGTTATAGATGGATAGATAGACAGAATGAGGTTGAATGGTTTATAAATGGTAGATAGACAGACAGAGGTTGAGTGGGTTATAGATGGAGAGATAGACAGACAGAGGTTGAGTGGGTTATAGATGGATAGATAGACAGGCAGAGGTTGAGTGGGTTATAGATGGAGAGATAGACAGACAGAGGTTGAGTGGGTTATAGATGGATAGATAGACAGACAGAGGTTGAGATGTTATAGATGGATAGATAGACAGACAGAGGTTGAGTGGCTTATTGATGGATAGATAGACAGACAGAGGTTGAGTGGGTTAGAGACGGATAGATAGACAGACAGAGGTTGAGTGAGTTATAAATGGATAGATAGACAGACAGAGGTTAAGTGGGTTCTAGACGGAGAGTTAGGCAGACAGAGGTTGAGTGGGTTATAGATGGATAGATAGACAGACAGAGGTTGAGAGGGTTATAGATGGATAGATAGACAGACAGAGGTTCAGTGGGTTATAGATAGATAGATAGACAGACAGAGGTTGATTGGGTTATAGATGGATAGATAGAAAGACAGAGGTTGAGTTGGTTATAGATGGATAGGTAGACAGACAGAGGGTGAGAGGATTATAGATGTATAGATAGACAGACAGAGTTTGAGTGGGTTATAGATGGATAGATAGACACACAGAGGTTGAGTGGGTTATAGATGGATAGATAGACAGAGGTTGAGTTGGTTATAGATGGATAGATAGACAGTCAAAGGTTGAGTGGGTTATAGATGGATAGATAGACAGACAGAGGTTGAGTGGGTTATAGATGGATAGATAGACAGACAGAGGTTGAGTCTGTTACAGATGGATAGATAGACGGACAGATGTTGAGTGGGTTATAGATGGATAGATAGACAGAGAGAGGTTGAGTGGGTTATAGATGGATAGATAGACACACAGATTTTGAGTGGGTTATAGATGGATATTTAGAGATTGAGTGGCTTATAGATGGATAGTTGGACAGACAGTTGTTGAGTGGGTTATAGAGGGATAGACAACAGAGGTTGAGTGGGTTATAGATGGACAGATAGACAGACAGAGGTTGAGTGGGTTATAGATGGAGAGATAGACAGACAGAGATTGAGTGGCTTATAGATGGATAGATAGACAGACAGAGTTTGAGTGGGTTATAGAGGGATAGACAGACAGAGGTTGAGTGAGTTATAGATGGAAAGATAGACAGAAAGAGTTTGAGTGGGTTATAGATGGAGAGATAGACAGACAGAGGTTTAGTGGGTTATAGATGGATAGATAGACAGACAGAGGTTGAGTGGGTTATAGATGGATAGATAGACAGACAGATTTTGAGTGGGTAATAGATGGATAGATAGAGATTGAGTGGCTTATAGATGGATAGTTTGACAGACAGATGTTGAGTGGGTTATAGAGGGATAGACAGACAGAGGTTGAGTGGGTTATAGATGGACAGATAGACAGATAGATTTTGAGTGGGTTATAGATGGAGAGATAGACAGACAGAGGTTGAGTGGGTTATAGATGGATAGATAGACAGACAGAGTTTGAGTGGGTTATAGAGGGATAGACAGAGGTTGAGTGAGTTATAGATGGAAAGATAGACAGACAGAGGTTGAGTTGGTTCTAGACGGAGAGATAGACAGACAGAGGTTGAGTGGGTTATAGATGGATAGATAGACAAACAGAGGTTGAATGGGTTATAGATGGATAGATAGACACACAGAGGTTGAGTGGGCTATAGATGGAGAGATAGACAGACAGAGGTTGAGTGAGTTCTAGATGGAGAGATAGACAGACAGAGGTTGAGTGGGTTACAGATGGATAGATAGACAGACAGATGTTGAATGGGTTATAAATGGATAGATAGACAGAGGCTGAGTGGGTTATAGATGGAGAGATAGACAGAAGAGGTTGAGTGGGTTATAGATGGATAGATAGACAGACAGAGGTTGATAGGGTTATAGATGGATAGACAGACAGAGGTTGAGTGGGTTAGAGTTGGAGAGATAGACAGACAGAGGTTGAGTGTGTTATAGATGGATAAATAGACAGACAGAGGTTGAGTGGGTTGCAGATGGAGAGAAAGACAGACAGAGGTTGAGTGGGTTATAGATGATAGATAGACAGAATGAGGTTGAAATGATTTATAAATGGATAGATAGGACAGACAGAGGTTGAGCGGGTTCTAGATGGATAGATGAGAGGCACAGGTTGAGTGGGTTATAGATGGAGAGATAGACAGACAGAGGTTGAGTGGGTGGTTACAGATGGATAGATAGACAGACAGATGTTGAGTGTGTTTTAGATGGATAGATAGACAGACAGAGGTTGAGTGTGTTTTAGATGGATGATAGACAGACAGAGGTTGAGTGGGTTATAGATGGATTGATAGACAGACAGAGGTTGAGTTGGTTCTAGACGGAGAGATAGACAGACAGAGGTTGAGTGGGGTTATAGATGGATAGATAGACAAACAGAGGTTTGAATGGGTTATAGATGGAAGATAGACACACAGAGGTTGAGTGGGTTTATAGAAGGAGAGATAGAGAGACAGAGGTTGAGTGAGTTCTAGATGGAGAGATAGACAGACAGAGGTTGAGTGGGTTACAGATGGATAGATAGACAGACAGATGTTGAATGGGTTATAATGGATAGATAGACAGAGGTTGAGTGGGTGATAGATGGAGAGATAGACAGACAGTGGTTGAGTGTGTTATAGATGGATAAATAGACAGACAGAGGTTGAGTGGGTTACAGATGGAGAGATAGACAGACAGACGTTGAGTGGGTTATAGATGGATAGATAGACAGAATGAGGTTGAATGTTTATAAATGGGGTAGATAGACAGACAGAGGTTGAGTGGGTTATAGATGGATAGATAGACAGACAGAGGTTGATTGGGTTATAGATGGATGGATAGACAGACAGAGGTTGAGAATGTTACAGATGGATAGATAGACAGACAGAGGTTGAGTTGGTTATAGATGGATAGATAGAAAAGACAGAGGTGAGTGGGTTATAGATGGATAGATAGACAGAATGAGGTTGAAATGGTTTATAAATGAGTAGATAGGACAGACAGAGGTTGAGTGGGTTATAGATGGATAGATAGACAGACAGAGGTTGATTGGGTATAGATGGATAGATAGACAGGCAGAGGTTGAGAATGTTACAGATGGATAGTTAGACAGACAGAGGTTGAGTTGGTTATAGATGGATAGATAGAAAGACAGAGGTTGAGTGGGTTATAGATGGATAGATTAGAACAGAATGAGGTTGAATGGTTTATAAATGGGTAGATAGACAGACAGAGGTTGAGTGGATTATAGATGGAGAGACACACAGACAGAGGTTGAGTGTGTTATAGATGGAGAAATAGACAGACAGAGGTTGAGTGGGTTATAGATGGATAGATAGACAGGCAGAGGTTGAGTGGGTTATAGATGGATAGATAGACAGACTGATTTTGAGTGGGTTAGAGATGGATAGATAGACAGACAGAGGTTGAGTGAGTTATAATGGATAGATGGACAGACAGAGGTTAAGTGGGTTCTAGACGGAGTGTTACGCAGACAGAGGTTGAGTGGGTTATAGATGGATAGATAGACAGACAGAGGTTGAGTGGGTTATAGATGGATAGATAGACAGACAGAGGTTGAGTGGGTTATAGATTGAGAGATAGACAGACAGAGGTTGAGTGGGTTATAGATGGATAGATAGACAGACAGAGGTTGAGTGGGTTATGGATGGATAGATAGACAGACAGAGGTTCAGTGTGTTATAGATGGATACATAGACAGACAGAGGTTGATTGGGTTATAGATGGATCGATAGACAGACAGAGGTTGAGATTGTTACAGATGGATAGATAGACAGACAGAGGTTGAGTTGGTTATAGATGGATAGGTAGACAGACAGAGGTTGAGTGGGTTATAGATGTATAGAAAGACAGACAGAGTTTGAGTGGGTTATAGATGGATAGAAAGACACAAAGAGGTTGAGTGGGTTATAGATGGATAGATAGACAGACAGAGGTTGCGTGCGTTATAGATGGATAGATAGAGAGACAAAGGTTGAGTGGGTTATAGATGGATAAATAGACAGACAGAGGTTGATTGGGATATAGATGGATAGATAGACAGACAGAGGTTGAGTCTGTTACAGATGGATAGATAGACAGACAGAGCTTGAGTGGGTTATAGATGGATAGATAGACAGACAGAGGTTGAGTGGTTATAGATGGATAGATAGACAGACAGATTTTGAGTGGGTTATAGATGGATAGATAGAGATTGAGTGGCTTATAGATGGATAGTTGGACAGACAGATGTTGAGTGGGTTATAGAGGGATAGACAGACAGAGGTTGAGTGGGTTATAGATAGATAGATAGACAGACAGAGGTTAGTGTGTTATAGATGGAGAGATAGACAGACAGAGTTTGAATGGGTTATAGAGGGAGAGATAGACAGATGTTGAGTAAGCTATGGATGGATAGATAGACAGACAGAGGTTGTGTTGGTTATAGATGGAGAGATAAACAGACAGAGTTTGAGTGGGTTATAGATGGATAGATAGACAGACACAGGTTGAGTGGGTTATAGATGGATAGATAGACAGACACAGGTTGAGTGGGTTATAGATGGAGAGATAGACAGAAAGATTTTGAGTGGGTTATAGATGGATAGATAGTCAGACAGAGGTTGAGTTTGTTATACATGGAGAGATAAACAGACAGAGATTGAGTGGGTTATACATGGATAGATAGACAGACAGAGGTTGAGTGGGTTATAGATGGATAGATAGACAGATAGAGGTTGATTGGGTTATAGATGGATAGATAGACAGAGAGAGGTTGAGTGGTTTATAGATGGATACATAGAGATTGAGTGGCTTATAGATTGCTAGATAGACAGACAGAGTTTGAGTGGGTTATAGAAGGAGAGATAGACAGAGGTTGAGTAAGTTATAGATGGATAGACAGACAGAGGTTGTGTGGATTATAGATGGATAGATAGACAGAGAGAGTTTGAGTGGCTTATAGATGGAGAGATAGACAGACAGATGTTGAGTGCGTTATAGATGGATAGCTAGACAGACAGAGGTTGAGTGGCTTTTAGATGGATAGATAGACAGACTGAGGTTGAGTGGTTTATAGATGGAGAGATAGACAGACAGAGGTTGAGTAGGTTATAGATGTATAGATAGACAGGCAGATGTTGAGTGGGTTATAAATGGATAGATAGACAGAGGTTGAGTGGGTTATAGATGGAGAGATAGACAGACAGAGGTTGAGTGGTTATAGATGGAGAGATAGGAAGACAGATGTTGATAGGGTTATAGATGGATAGATAGAGATTGAGTGGCTTATAGATGAATAGATAGACAGATAGAATTTGAGAGTGTTACAGAGGGAGAGATAGACAGAGTTTGAGTAAGTTATAGATGGATAGACAGACAGAGGTTGAGTTGATTTTAGATGGATAGATAGACAGACAGAGGGTAAGTGGGTTATAGATGGATAGATAGACAGACAGAGGTTGAGAGGGTTATAGATGGATAGATAGAGATTGAGTGGCTTATAGATGGATAGATAGACAGACAGAGTTTGAGTGGGTTATAGAGGAGAGATAGACAGAGTTTGTGTAAGTCATAGATGGATAGATAAACTGACAGAGGTTGAGTGGGTTATAGATGGAGAGATAAACAGACAGAGGTTGAGTGGGTTATAGATGGATAGATAGACAGACAGAGGTTGTGTGGCTTATAGATGGATAGATAGACAGACAGATGTTGAGTGGGTAATAGATGGATAGATAGACAGACAGAGGTTGAGTGGGTTATAGATGGATAGATAGACTGACAGAGGTTGATTAGGTTATAGATGGATAGAAAGACAGACAGAGGTTGAGAATGTTACAGATGGATAGATAGACAGAGGTTGAGTTGGTTATAGATGGATAGATAGACAGACAGAGGTTGAATGGGTTATAGATGGATAAATAGATAGAGAGAGGTGGAGTGGGTTATAGATGGATAGATAGACAGACAAAGGATGAGTGGGTTATAGATGGATAGATAAACAGACAGAGGTTGAGTGGGTTATAGATGGATAGATAGACAGACAGAGGTTGAGTCTGTTACAGATAGATAGACAGACAGAGGTTGAGTGGGCTATAGATGGAGAGATAGACAGACAGAGGTTGAATTGGTTATATTTGGATAGATAGACAGACAGATGTTGAGTGGGTTATAGATGGATAGATAGAGATTGAGTGGCTTATAGATGGATAGATAGACAGACAGATGTTGAGTGGGTTATAGAGGGATAGGCAGACAGAGGTTGAGTGGGTTATAGATGGATAGATAGACAGAGAGAGGTTGAGTGGGTTATAGATGGAGAGATAGACAGACAGAGGTTGAGTGGGTTATAGATGGATATTTAGAGATTGAGTGGGTTATAGATGGATAGTTAGACAGACAGGTTGAGTGGGTTATAGAGGGATAGACAGACAGAGTTGAGTGGGTTATAGATGGAGAGATAGACAGACAGAGGTTGAGTGGGTTATAGATGGAGAGATAGACAGACAGAGATTGAGTGGTTATAGATGGATAGATAGACAGACAGAGTTTGAGTGGGTTATAGATGGATAGACAGACAGAGGTTGAGTGGGTTATAGATGGAAATAGACAGAAAGAAGTTGAGTGGGTTATAGATGGAGAGATAGACAGACAGAGGTTGAGTGGGTTATAGATGGATAGATAGACAGACAGAGGTTGAGTGGGTTATAGATGGATAGATAGACAGACAGATTTTGAGTGGGTTAATAGATGGATAGATAGAGATTGAGTGCTTATAGATGGATAGTTTGACAGACAGATGTTGAGTGGGTTATAGAGGGATAGACAGACAGAGGTTGAGTGGGTTATAGATGGACAGATAGACAGACAGAGGTTGAGTGGGTTATAGATGGAGAGATAGACAGACAGAGGTTGAGTGGGTTATAGATGGATAGATAGACAGACAGAGTTTGAGTGGGTTATAGAGGGATAGACAGAGGTTGAGTGAGTATAGATGGAAAGATAGACAGACAGAGGTTGAGTTGGTTATAGAGGAGAGATAGACAGACAGAGGTTGAGTGGGTTATAGATGGATAGATAGACAGACAGAGGTTGAATGGGTTATAGATGGATAGATAGACACACAGAGGTTGAGTGGGCTATAGATGGATAGATAGACAGACAGAGGTTGAGTGGGTTCTAGATGGAGAGATAGACAGACAGAGGTTGAGTGGGTTATAGATGGATAGATAGACAGACAGAGGTTGAATGGGTTATAAATGGATAGATAGACAGAGGCTGAGTGGGTTATAGATGGAGAGATAGACAGAAAGAGGTTGAGTGGGTTATAGATGGATAGATAGACAGACAGAGGTTGATAGGGTTATAGATGGATAGACAGACAGAGGTTGAGTGGATTATAGATGGATAGAGAGACAGACAGAGGTTGAGTGGCTTATAGATGGATAAATAGACAGACAGAGGTTGAGTGGGTTGCAGATGGAGAGAAGACAGACAGAGGTTGAGTGGGTTATAGATGGATAGATAGACAGAATGAGGTTGAATGATTTATAAATGGATAGATAGACAGACAGAGGTTGAGCGGGTATAGATGGATAGATAGAGAGGCACAGGTTGAGTGGGTTATAGATGGAGAGATAGACAGACAGAGGTTGAGTGGTTACAGATGGATAGATAGACAGACAGATGTTGAGTGTGTTTTAGATGGATAGATAGACAGACAGAGGTTGAGTGTGTTTAGATGGATAGATAGACAGACAGAGGTTGAGTGGGTTATAGATGGATAGATAGACAGACAGAGGTTGAGTTGGTTTCTAGACGGAGAGATAGACAGACAGAGGTTGAGTGGGTTATAGATGGATAGATAGACAAACAGAGGTTGAATGGGTTATAGATGGATAGATAGCACACAGAGGTTGAGTGGGTTATAGATGGAGAGATAGAGAGACAGAGGTTGAGTGGGTTCTAGATGGAGAGATAGACAGACAGAGGTTGAGTGGGTTATCAGATGGATAGATAGACACAGAGGTTGAATGGGTTATAAATGGATAGATAGACAGAGGGTGAGTGGGTGATAGATGGAGAGATAGACAGACAGTGGTTGAGTGTGTTATAGATGGATAAATAGACAGACAGAGGTTGAGTGGGTTACAGATGGAGAGATAGACAGACAGAGGTTGAGTGGGTTTATAGATGGATAGATAGACAGAATGAGGTTGAATGGTTAAAATGGGTAGATAGACAGACAGAGGTTGAGTGGTTATAGATGGATAGATAGACAGACAGAGGTTGATTGGGTTATAGATGGATGGATAGACAGACAGAGGTTGAATGTTTACAGATGGATAGATAGACAGACAGAGGTTGAGTTGGTTATAGATGGATAGATAGAAAGACAGAGGTTGAGTGGTTTATAGATGGATAGATAGACAGAATGAGGTTGAATGGTTTATAAATGAGTAGATAGACAGACAGAGGTTGAGTGGGTTATAGATGGATAGATAGACAGACAGAGGTTGATGGGTTATAGATGGATAGATAGACAGACAGAGGTTGAGAATGTTACAGATGGATAGTTAGACAGACAGAGGTTGAGTTGGTTATAGATGGATAGAGAAAGACAGAGGTTGAGTGGGTTATAGATGGATAGATAGACAGAATGAGGTTGAATGGTTTATAAATGGTAGATAGACAGACAGAGGTTGAGTGGATTATAGATGAGAGACACACAGACAGAGGTTGAGTGTGTTATAGATGGAGAAATAGACAGACAGAGGTTGAGTGGGTTATAGATGGATAGATAGACAGACAGATTTTGAGATGTTTATAGATGGATAGATAGACAGACAGAGGTTGAGTGGGTTATAGATGGATAGATAGACAGACTGATTTTGAGTGGGTTAGAGATGGATAGATAGACAGACAGAGGTTGAGTGAGTTATAAATGGATAGATGGACAGAGACAGAGGTTAAGTGGGTTCTAGACGGATGTTACGCAGACAGAGGTTGAGTGGTTATAGATGGATAGATAGACAGACAGAGGTTGAGTGGGTTATAGATGGATAGATAGACAGACAGAGGTTGAGTGGGTTATAGATTGAGAGATAGACAGACAGAGGTATGGGGGTATAGATGGATAGATAGACAGACAGAGGTTGAGTGGGTTATGGATGGATAGATAGACAGACAGAGGTTCAGTGTGTTATAGATGGATACATAGACAGACAGAGGTTGATTGGGTATAGATGGATCGATAGACAGACAGAGGTTGAGATTGTTACAGATGGATAGATAGACAGACAGAGGTTGAGTTGGTTATAGATGGATAGGTAGACAGACAGAGGTTGAGTGGGTTATAGAGTATAGAAAGACAGACAGAGTTGAGTGGGTTATAGATGGATAGAAAGACACAAAGAGGTGAGTGGGTTATAGATGGATAGATAGACAGACAGAGGTTGAGTGCGTTATAGATGGATAGATAGAGAGACAAAGGTTGAGTGGGTTATAGATGGATAAATAGACAGACAAGGTTGATTGGTGGGCTATAGATGGATAGATAGACAGACAGAGGTTGAGTCTGTTACAGATGGATAGATAGACAGACAGAGCTTGAGTGGGTTATAGATGGATAGATAGACAGACAGAGTTGAGTGGTTATAGATGGATAGATAGACAGACAGATTTTGAGTGGGTTAAGATGGATAGAGAGATTGAGTGGCTTATAGATGGATAGTTGGACAGACAGATGTTGAGTGGGTTATAGAGGGATAGACAGACAGAGGTTGAGTGGGTTATAGATAGATAGATAGACAGACAGAGGTTTAGTGTGTTATAGATGGAGAGATAGACAGACAGAGTTTGAATGGGTTATAGAGGGAGAGATAGACAGATGTAGTAAGCTATGGATGGATAGATAGACAGACAGAGGTTGTGTTGGTTATAGATGGAGAGATAACAGACAGAGTTTGAGTGGGTTATAGATGGATAGATAGACAGACACAGGTTGAGTGGGTTATAGATGGATAGATAGACAGACACAGGTTGATGGGTTATAGATGGAGAGATAGACAGAAAGATGTTGAGTGGTTATAGATGGATAGATAGTCAGACAGAGGTTGAGTTTGTTATACATGGAGATAAACAGACAGAGATTGAGTGGGTTATACATGGATAGATATAGACAGACAGAGGTTGAGTGGGTTATAGATGGATAGATAGACAGATAGAGGTTGATTGGGTTATAGATGGATAGATAGACAGAGAGAGTTGAGTGGTTTATAGATGGATACATAGAGATTGAGTGGCTTATAGATTGATAGATAGACAGACAGAGTTTGAGTGGGTTATAGAAGGAGAGATAGACAGAGGTTGAGTAAGTTATAGATGGATAGACAGACAGAGGTTGTGTGGATTATAGATGGATAGATAGACAGAGAGAGTTTGAGTGGCTTATAGATGGAGAGATAGACAGACAGATGTTGAGTGCGTTATAGATGGATAGCTAGACAGACAGAGGTTGAGTGGCTTTAGATGGATAGATAGACAGACTGAGGTTGAGTGTTTATAGATGGAGAGATAGACAGACAGTTGAGTAGGTTTATAGATGTATAGATAGACAGCAGATGTTGAGTGGGTTATAAATGGATAGATAGACAGAGGTTGAGTGGGTTATAGATGGAGAGATAGACAGACAGAGGTGAGTGGGTTATAGATGGAGAGATAGGAAGACAGATGTTGATAGGTTATAGATGGATAGAAGATTTGAGTGGCTTATAGATGAATAGATAGACAGATAGAATTGAGAGTGTTACAGAGGAGAGATAGACAGAGTTTGAGTAAGTTAGGATGGATAGACAGACAGAGGTTGAGTTGATTTTAGATGGATAGATAGACAGACAGAGGGTAAGTGGGTTATAGATGGATAGATAGACAGACAGAGGTTGAGAGGGTTATAGATGGATAGATAGAGATTGAGTGCTTATAGATGGATAGATAGACAGACAGAGTTTGAGTGGGTTATAGAGGGAGAGATAGACAGAGTTGTGTAGTCATAGATGGATAGATAAACTGACAGAGGTTGAGTGGGTTATAGATGGAGAGATAAACAGACAGAGGTTGAGTGGGTTATAGATGGATAGATAGACAGACAGAGGTTGTGTGGCTTAGATGGAGATAGACAGACAGATGTTGAGTGGTAATAGATGGATAGATAGACAGACAGAGGTTGAGTGGGTTATAGATGGATAGATAGACTGACAGAGGTTGATTAGGTTATAGATGGATAGAAAGACAGACAGAGGTTGAGAATGTTACAGATGGATAGATAGACAGAGGTTGAGTTGGTTATAGATGGATAGATAGACAGACAGATTAATTGGGTTATAGATGGATAAATAGATAAGAGAGGTGAGTGGGTTATAGATGGATAGATAGACAGACAAAGGATGAGTGGGTTATAGATGGATAGATAAACAGACAGAGGTTGAGTGGGTTATAGATGGATAGATAGACAGACAGAGGTTGAGTCTGTTACAGATAGATAGACAGACAGAGGTTGAGTGGGCTATAGATGGAGAGATAGACAGACAGAGGTTGAATTGGTTATATTTGGATAGATAGACAGACAGATGTTG
Organism: Carcharodon carcharias; assembly: GCF_017639515.1. Taxonomy (NCBI): domain Eukaryota; kingdom Metazoa; phylum Chordata; class Chondrichthyes; order Lamniformes; family Lamnidae; genus Carcharodon; species Carcharodon carcharias. The sequence goes on from NC_054506.1 coordinate 3,368,605, forward strand.
AGTGGTTATAGATGGAGAGATAGAGATGAGTGGCTTATAGATGGATAGATAGACAGACAGATGTTGAGTGGGTTATAGAGGGATAGGCAGACAGAGGTTGAGTGGGTTATAGATGGATAGATAGACAGAGAGAGGTTGAGTGGGTTATAGATGGAGAGATAGACAGACAGAGGTTGAGTGGGTTATAGATGGATAGATAGTCAGACAGAGTTGAGTGGGTTATAGAGGGAGAGCTAGACAGAGGTTGAGTAAGTTATAGATGGATAGATAGACAGACAGATGGGTGTGGGTTATAGATGGAGAGATAAACAGACAGAGGTTGAGTGGGTTATAGATGGATAGATAGACAGATGTTGAGTGGTTTATAGATGCAGAGTTAGACAGAAAGATGTTGAGTGGGTTATAGATGGACAGATACACAGACAGAGGTTGAGTGGTTATAGGTGGATAGATAGACAGAGGTTGAGTGGGTTATAAATGGAGAGATAGACAGACAGAGGTTGAATGGTTTAAGATGGATAGACAGACAGACAGATGTTGAGTGGGTTATAGATGGTAGATAGAGATTGAGTGCTTATAGATAGTTAGATAGACAGATAGAATTTGAGAGGGTTACAGAGGAAAGATAGACAGAGGTTGAGTAAGTTATAGATGGATAGACAGACAGAGGTTGAGTGGATTAATAGATGGATAGACAGACAGACAGAGGGTAAGTGGGTTATAGATGGATAGATAGACAGACAGAGGTTGAGAGGGTTATAGATGGATAGATAGAGATTGAGTGGCTTATAGATGGATAGATAGACAGTCAGAGTTTGAGTGGGTTATAGAGGGAGAGATAGACAGAGTTTGAGTAAGTCATAGATGGATAGATAAACAGACAGAGGTTGTGTGGGTTATAGATGGAGAGTTAAACAGACAGAGGTTGAGTGGGTTATAGATGGATAGATAGACAGACAGAGGTTCTGTGGGTTATAGATGGATAATAGACAGACAGACGTTGAGTGGGTAATAGATGGATAGATAGACAAGAGAGGTTGAGTGGGTTATAGATGGATAGATAGACACACAGATTTTGAGTGGGTTATAGATGGATATTAGAGATTGAGTGGCTTATAGATGGATAGTTGGACAGACAGTGTGAGTGGTTATAGAGGGATAGACAGACCAGAGGTTGAGTGGGTTATAGATGGACAGATAGACAGACAGAGGTTGAGTGGGTATAGATGGAGAGATGACAGACAGAGATTTGAGTGGTTATAGATGGATAGATAGACAGACAGAGTTTGAGTGGGTTATAGAGGATAGACAGACAGAGGTTGAGTGAGTTATAGATGGAAAGATAGACAAAAGAATTTGAGTGGGTTATAGATGGAGAGATAGACAGACAGAGGTTGTGGGTTATAGATGGATAGATAGACAGACAGAGGTTGAGTGGGTTATAGATGGATAGATAGACAGACAGATTTTGAGTGGTAATAGATGGATAGATAGAGATTGAGTGGCTTATAGATGGATAGTTTGACAGACAGATTTGAGTGGTTATAGAGGGATAGACCAGACAGAGTTGAGTGGGTTATAGATGGACAGATAGACAGATAGATTTTGAGTGGGTTATAGATGGAGAGATAGACAGACAGAGGTTGAGGGGTTTATAGACGGATAAGATAGACAGACAGAGTTTGAGTGGGTTATAGAGGGATAGACAGAGTTGAGTGAGTTATAGATGGAAGATAGACAGACAGAGGTTGAGTTGGTTCTAGACGGAGAGATAGACAGACAGAGGTTGAGTGGGTTATAGATGGATAGATAGACAGACAGAGGTAATGGTTATAGATGGATAGATAGACCACAGAGGTTGAGTGGCTATAGATGGAGAGATAGACAGACAGAGGTTGAGTGAGTTCTAGATGGAGAGATAGACAGACAGAGGTTGAGTGGGTTATAGATGGATAGATAGACAGACAGATGTTGAATGGGTTATAAATGGATAGATAGACAGAGGCTGAGTGGTTATAGATGGAGAGATAGACAGACAGAGTTGAGTGGGTTATAGATGGATAGATAGACAGACAGAGGTTGATAGGGTTATAGATGGATAGATAGACAGAGAGGTGAGTGGGTTAGAGTTGGAGAGATAGACAGACAGAGGTTGAGTGTGTTATAGATGGATAAATAAGACAGACAGAGGTTGAGTGGGTTGCAGATGAAGAAAGACAGACAGAGGTTGAGTGGGTTATAGATGGATAGATAGACAGATGAGGTTGAATATTTATAAATGGATAGATAGACAGACAGAGGTGGAGCGGGTTATAGATGGATAGATAGAGAGGCACAGGTTGAGTGGGTTATAGATGGAGAGATAGACAGACAGAGGTTGAGTGGGTTACAGATGATAGATAGACAGACAGAGGTTGAGTGTGTTTAGATGGATAGATAGACAGACAGAGGTTGAGTGGGTTTTAGATGGATAGATAGACAGACAGAGGTTGAGGGTTAAGATGGATAGATAGACAGACAGAGGTTGAGTTGGTTCTAGACGGAGAGATAGACAGACAGAGTTGAGTGGGTTATAGATGGATAGATAGACAAACAAGGTTGAATGGGTTATAGATGGATAGATAGACACACAGAGGTTGAGTGGGTTATAGATGGAGAGATAGAGAGACAGAGGTTGAGTGAGTTCTAGATGGAGAGATAGACAGACAGAGGTTGAGTGGGTACTAGATGGATAGATAGACAGACAGATGTTGAATGGGTTATAAATGGATAGATAGACAGAGGTTGAGTGGGTGATAGAGGAGAGATAGACAGACAGTGGTTGAGTGTGTTTATAGATGGATAAATAGACAGACAGAGGTGAGTGGTTACAGATGGAGAGATAGACAGACAGACGTTTGAGTGGGTTATAGATGGATAGATAGACAGAATGAGGTTGAATGGTTTATAAATGGGTAGATAGACAGACAGAGTTGAGTGGGTTATAGATGGATAGATAGACAACAGAGGTTGATTGGGTTATAGATGGATGGATAGACAGACAGAGGTTGAGAATGTTACAGATGGATAGATAGGACAGACAGTGGTTGAGTTGGTTATAGATGGATAGATAGAAAGACAGAAGGTTGAGTGGGTTATAGATGGATAGATAGACAGAATGAGGTTGAATGGTTATAAATGAGTAGATAGACAGACAGAGGTTGAGTGGGTTATAGATGGATAGATAGACAACAGAGGTTGATATGGGTTATAGATGGATAGATAGACAGGCAGAGGTTGAGAATGTTACAGATGGATAGTTTAGACAGACAGAGGTTGAGTTGGTTATAGATGGATAGATAGAAAGACAGAGGTTGAGTGGGTTATAGATGGATAGATAGACAGAATGAGGTTGAATGGTTTATAAATGGGTAGATAGACAGACAGAGGTTGAGTGGATTATAGATGGAGAGACACACAGACAGAGGTTGAGTGTGTTATAGATGGAGAAATAGACAGACAGAGGTGAGTGGGTTATAGATGGATAGATAGACAGACAGATTTTGAGATGTTTTATAGATGGTTGATAGACAGACAGAGGTTGAGTGGGTTATAGAGGATAGATAGACAACCGGATTTTGAGTGGGTTAGAGATGGATAGATAGACAGACAGAGGTTGAGTGAGTTATAAATGGATAATGGACAGACAGAGGTTAAGTGGGTCTAACGAAGTGTTACGCAGACAGAGGTGAGTGGTTATAGATGGATAGATAGACAACAGAGTTGAGTGGGTTATAGATGGATAGATAGACAGACAGAGGTTGAGTGGGTTATAGATTGAGAGATAGACAGACAGAGTTGAGTGGGTTATAGATGGATAGATAGACAGACAGAGTTGAGTGGGTTATGGATGGATAATAGACAGACAGAGGTTCAGTGTGTTATAGATGATACATAGACAGACAGAGGTTGATTGGGTTATAGATGGATCGATAGACAGACAGAGGTTGAGATGTTACAGATGGATAGATAGACAGCAGAGGTTGAGTTGTTTATGGATGGATAGGTAGACAGACAGAGTTGAGGGTTATAGATGTATAGAAAGACAGACAGAGTTTGAGTGGGATTAGATGGATAGAAAACACAAAGAGGTTGAGTGGGTTATAGATGAGAATAACAGACAGAGGTTGAGTGCGTTATAGATGGATAGATAGAGAGACACAAGGTTGAGTGGGTTATAGATGGATAAATAGACAGACAGAGGTGATTGGGCTATAGATGGATAGATAGACAGACAGAGGTTGAGTCTGTTACAGATGGATAGATAGACAGACAGAGCTTGAGTGGGTTATAGATGGATAGATAGACAACAAGGTTGAGTGGTTATAGATGGATAGATAGACAGACAGATTTTGAGTGGGTTAGATGGATAGATAGAGATTGAGTGGCGTATAGATGGAATAGTTGGACAGACAGATGTGAGCTGGGTTATAGAGGGATAGACAGACAGGTTAGTGGGTTATAGATAGATAGATAGACAGACAGAGGTTTAGTGTGTTATAGATGGAGAGATAGACAGACAGAGTTTGAATGGGTTATAGAGGGAGAGATAGACAATGTTGAGTAAGCTATGGATGGAAAGAGACAGACAGAGGTTGTGTTGGTTATAGATGGAGAGATAAACAGACAGAGTTTGAGTGGGTTATAGATGGATAGATAGACAGACACAGGTTGAGTGGGGAGAAGATGATAGATAGACACAGGGTGAGTGGGTTATAGATGGAGAGATAGACAGAAAGATGTTGAGTGGGTTTATAGATGGATAGATAGTCAGACAGAGGTAGTTTGTTATACATGGAGAGATAAAACAGACAGAGATTGAGGGGTTTTATACATGGATAGATAGACAGACAGAGGTTGAGTGGGTTATAGATGGATAGATAGACAGATAGAGGTTGATTGGGTTATAGATGGATAGATAGACAGAGAGGTTGAGTGTTTATAGATGGATAACATAGAGATTGAGTGGCTTATAGATTGATAGATAGGACAGACAGAGTTTGAGTGGGTTATAGAAGGAGAGATAGACAGAGTGAGTAAGTTATAGATGGATAGACAGACAGAGGTTGTGGTGAATATAGATGATAGATAGACAGAGAGAGTTTGAGTGGCTTATAGATGGAGAGATAGACAACAGAGTTGATGCGTTATAGATGGATAGCTAGACAGACAGAGGTTGAGTGCTTTAGATGGATAGATAGACAGACTGAGGTTGAGTGGTTTATAGATGGAGAGATAGACAGACAAGTTGAGTAGGTTTTATAGAGTATAGATAGACAGGCAGATGTTGAGTGGGTTATAAATGGATAGATAGACAGAGGTTGAGTGGGTTATAGATGGAGAGATAGACAGAAGAGGTGAGTGTTATAGATGGAGAGAAGGAAGACAGATGTTGATAGGGTTATAGATGGATAGATAGAGATTGAGTGGCTTATAGATGAATAGATAGACAGATAGATTTGAGGAGGGGACAGAGGGAGAGATAGACAGAGTTTGAGTAAGTTATAGATGGATAGACAGACAGAGGTTGAGTTGATTTTAGATGGATAGATAGACAGACAGAGGTAAGTGGGTTATAGATGGATAGATAGAACGACAGAGGTTGAGAGGGTTATAGATGGATAGATAGAGATTGAGTGGCTTATCGATGGATAGATAGACAGAGACAGTTTTGAGTGGGTTAAGGGAGAGATAACAGAGTTTGTGAAGTCATAGATGGATAGATAAACTGACAGAGTTGAGTGGGTTATAGATGGAGAGATAAACAGACAGAGGTTGAGTGGGTTATAAGATGGATAGATAGACAGACAGAGGTTGTGTGGCTTATAGATGGATAGATAGACAGACAGATGTTGAGTGGGTAATAGATGGATAGATAGACAGACAGAGGTTGAGTGGGTTATAGATGGATAGATAGACGGACAGAGGTTGATTAGGTTATAGATGGATAGAAAGACAGACAGAGGTTGAAATGTACAGATGGATAGATAGACAGAGGTTGAGTTGGTTATAGATGGATAGATAGACAGACAGAGTTGAATGGGTTATAGATGATAAATAGATAGAGAGAGGTGGAGTGGTTATATATTGATAGATAGACAGACAAAGGATGAGTGGGTTAATAGATGGATAGATAAACAGAGACAAGGTTGAGTGGGTATAGATGGATAGATAGACAGACAGAGGTTGAGTCTGTTACAGATAGATAGACAGACAGAGGTTGAGTGGCTATAGATGGAGAGATAGACAGACAGAGGTTGAATTGGTTTTATTTTGGATAGATAGACAGACAGATGTGATGGGTTATAGATGGATAGATAGAGATTGAGTGCTTATAGATGGATAGAATAGACAGACAGATGTGAAGTGGGTTATAGAGGGATAGGCAGACAGAGGTTGAGTGGGTTTAGATGGATAGATAGACAGAGAGAGGTTGAGTGGGTTATAGATGGAGAGATAGACAGACAGAGGTTGAGTGGGTTATAGATGGATAGATAGTCAGACAGAGTTTGAGTGGGTTATAGAGGGAGAGCTAGACGGAGTTGAGTAAGTTATAGATGGATAGATAGACAGACAGATGGTGTGTGGATAGATGGAGAGAGAAACAGACAGAGGTTGAGTGGGTTATAGATGGATAGATAGACAGATGTTGAGTGGTTTATAGATCAGAGTTAGACAGAAAGATGTTGAGTGGGTTATAGTGGAACAGATACACAGACAGAGTTGAGTGGGTTATTAGGTGGATAGATAGACAGAGGTTGAGTGGGTTTATAAATGGAGAGATAGACAGACAGAGGTTGAATGGGTTATAGATGGGATAGACAGACAGACAGATGTTGAGTGGGGTTATAGAGGGTTAGATAGAGATTGAGTGCTTATAGTGGATAGTTAGATAGACAGATAGAATTTGAGAGGTTCCAGAGGGAAAGATAGACAGAGGTTGAGTAAGTTATAGATGGATAGACAGACAGAGGTTGAGTGAGAATATAGAAGGATAGACAACAGACAGAGTAAGTGGGTTATAGATGGATAGATAGACAGACAGAGGTTGAGAGGTATAGATGGTAGTTAGAGATTGAGTGGCTTATAGATGGAAAGATAGACAGTCAAGTTTGAGTGGTTATAGAGGGAGAGATAGACAGAGTTTGAGTAAGTCATAATGGATAGATTACAGACAGAGGTTGTGTGGGTTATAGATGGAGAGTTAAACAGACAGAGGTTGAGTGGGTTAAGATGGATAGATAACAGACAGAGGTTCTGTGGGTTATAGAGGATAGATAGACAGACAGACGTTGAGTGGGTAATAGATGGTAGATAGACAAGAGAGGTTGAGTGGGTTATAGATGGATAGATAGACAGACAGAGGTTGATTGGTTATAGATGGATAGATAGACAGACAGAGGTTGAGAATGTTACAGATGGATAGATAGACAGACAGAGGTTGAGTGGTTATAGATGGATAGATAGAAAGACAGAGGTTGAGTGGGTTATAGATGGATAGATATACAGACAGAGTTGTGTGGGTTTATAGATGGATAAATAGAGGTTGAGTCTGTTTTACAGATGGATAGATAGACAGAACAGAGTTTGAATGGGTTATAATGATAATAGACAGACAGAGCTTGAGTGGGTTATAGATGGGATAAGATAGACAGACAGAGGTTGAGTGGGTTATAGATGGATAGATAGTCAGACAGAGGTTGAATGGGTTATGATGGATAAGACAGAGGTTGAGTCTGTTACACAGATGGATAGATAGACAGACAGAGGTTGAGTGGGTTATAGATGGATAGATAGACAGACAGAGGTTGAGTCTGTTACAGATGGATAGATAGACAGACAGAGGGTGAGTGGGTTATAGATGGATAGATATACAGACAAGGCTGAGGGGATTGTAAATGGAGAGATAGACAGACAAGAGTTAGTGGTTATAGGTGGATAGATAGACAGACAGAAGATTGAATCTGTTACAGATGGATAGATAGACGTCAGAGTTGAGTGTATAGATCGATAGACAGTACCGAGGTTGAGTGGGTTATAACTGGAGAGATAGGCAGACAGTGGGTTGAGTGTGTATAGATGGAGAGATAGAAAGACAGATGTTGAGTGGGTGGTAGATGATAGATAGACAGACAGATGTTGAGTGGATTATAGATGAGAGAATAGACAGACAGAGGTTGAGTGCGTTATAGATGGATACTAGACAGACAGAGGTTGATGGCTTATAGATGGATAATAGACAGACGAGGTTGAGTGGTTATAGATGGATAGATAGAAGACAGATGTTGAGTGGTTTATAGATGGATAGATAGACAGAGAGAGTTGAGTGGGTTATAAATGGAAGATAGACTGAGGTTGAGTGGGTATAGATGGTGAGATAGACAACAGAGGTTGAGTGGGTTATAGATGGAGAGATAGACAGACAGATGTTGATATGGTTATAGATGGATAGATAGAGATTGAGTGGCTTATAGATGATAATAGACAGATAAATTTGAGAGGGTTACAGAGGGAGAATAGACAGAGGTTTAAGTAAGTTATAGATGGATAGACAGACAGAGTTGAGTGGATATAGATGGATAGATAGACAGACAGAGGGTACGTGGTTTATAGATGGATAGATAGACAGACACAGATTTGAGAGGGTTATAGATGGATAGATAGATATTGAGTGGCTTACAGATGGATAGATAGACAGACAGAGTTTTTGTGGGTTTATAGAGGGAGAGATAGACAGAGTTGAGTAACTCAAATAATGGATAGATAAACAGACAGAGGTTGTGTGGTTATAGATGGAGAGATAAACAGACAGAGGTTGAGTGGGTAAAATGGATAGATAGACAGACAGAGGTTGTGTGGGTTATAGATGATAATAGACAGACAGAACCGTTGCGGGGGTATAGATGGATAGATAGAACAGACAGAGGTTAGTGGGTTATAGATGGATAATAGACACAGAGGGGTTTGATTGGTTATAGATGGATTAGATAGACAGACAGAGGTTGAGAATGTTCAGATGGATAGATAGACAGACGAGAGGTTGAGTTGGTTATAGATGGATAGATGGAATGGACAGAGGTTTGAGAGGGTTAAGATGGATAGATAGACGGACAGAGGTTGTGTGGTTATAGATGGATTGAGAGATCAGAACAGAGTGGGTTGATGGGATCCAATAGATGGATAGATAACAGACAGAGTATGAGGGGTGTATAGAGGAATAGATGGATAACAGACAGAGGTTGATTGGTTATAGATTGATAGAGATTGAGACAGACAGAGGTTGAGAATGTACAGATGGATAGATAGACAGACAGAGGTTGAGCTTGAGTTATAGATGGATAGATAGAAAGACAGAGTGTTGAGTGGTTATAGATGGATAGATAGACAGACAGAGGTTGAATGGGAGTATAGGATGAAAATAGAACAGAGAGAGGGAGTAGGAGTTTATAGATGAGAGATAGACAGACAGAGCTTGAGTGGTAATAGATGGGATAGATAGAAACGACAGAGGTTGAGTCTGTTACAGATAGATAGACAGACAGAGGTTGAGTGAGAGCCTTGATAGATGATAGACAGAGATAAGACAGACAGAGGTTGAGTTGGTTAAGATGGATGATAGACAGAAACAGATGAAGTTGAGTGGGTTAAGATGGATAGAGAGAGATTGAGTGGCTTATTGAGGATAGATAGACGACAGATGTTGAGTGGGTTATAGAGGAGATAGACAGACAGAGGTTGATGGGTTATAGAGGGATAGATAACATAGAGAGAGGTTGAGTGGGTTATAAGATGGAAGATAGACAGACAGAGGTTGAATGGGTTATAGATGGATAGACAGTCAACAGAGGTTGATTCGGTTATAGAGGGAGAGATAACAGAGTTGAGTAAGATGTAGATGGAGAGATAGACAGACAGAGGTTGAGTGGGTTATAGAGGATAGATAGACAGACAGAGGTTTGAATGGGTTATAGATGGA
>NC_054506.1:3388819-3403819 GCF_017639515.1 Carcharodon carcharias
AGGTTCAGTGTGTGTGTCAGACAGTGATCCAGGGACACAGACACAGAGAAACCAGGTTCAGTGTGTGTGTGTGAGACAGTGATCCAGGGACACAGACACAGAGAAGCCAGGTTCAGTGTGTGTGTGTCAGACAGTGATCCAGGGACACAGACACAGAGAAGCCACGTGCAGTGTGTGTGTGTGTGTGTGTGTGTGTGTGTGTGAGACAGTGATCCAGGGTACAGATACAGAGAAGCCAGGTTCAGTGTGTGTGCGTTTGTGTGTGTGTGTGAGACAGTGATCCAGGGACACAGACACAGAGAAGCCAGGTTCAGTGTGTGTGTGGTGTGTGTGTGTGGTGTGTGTGTGTGTGTGTGTGTGTGAGACAGTGATCCAGGGACACAGACACAGAGAATCAGGTTCAGTTTGTGTGTATCAGACAGTGATCCAGGGACACAGACACAGAGAAGCCACGTGCAGTGTGTGTGTGTGTGTGTGTGTCAGACAGTGATCCAGGGACACAGACACAGAGAAGCCAGGTTCAGTGTGTGTGTGAGACAGTGATCCAGGACACAGACACAGAGAAGCCAGGTTCAGTGTGTGTGTGAGACAGTGATCCAGGGACACAGACACAGAGAAGCCAGGTTCAGTGTGTGTGTGTGTGTGTGTGTGTGTGTGTGTGTGTGTGTATCAGACAGTGATCCAGGGACACAGACACAGAGAAGCCACGTTCAGTGTGTGTGTGTGGTGTGTGTGTCAGACAGTGATCCAGGGACACAGACACAGAGAACCAGGTTCAGTGTGTGTGTGTGTCAGACAGAGATCCAGGGACACAGACACAGAGAAGCCAGGTTCAGTGTGTGTGTGTGTGTGTGTGTGTGTGTGTGTGTGTGTGTGTGTGTGTGTGTGTGTGTGTGTGTGTGTGTGTGTCAGACAGTGATCCAGGGTACAGACACCGAGGAGCTGGGTTCAGTGTGTGTGTGTGTCAGACAGTGATCCAGGGATACAGACACAGAGAAGCCAGGTTCAGTGTGTGTGTGTGTGTGTGTGTGTGTGTGTGTGTGTGAGTGTGAGTGAGACAGTGATCCAGGGTACAGACACCGAGGAGCTGGTTCAGTGTGTGTGTGTCAGACAGTGATCCAGGGACACAGACACAGAGAAACCAGGTTCAGTGTGTGTGTGTGGTGTGTGTGTGTGTGTGAGTGAGACAGTGATCCAGGGACACAGACACAGAGAAACCAGGTTCAGTGTGTGTGTGTGAGACAGTGATCCAGGACACAGACACAGAGAACCAGGTTCAGTGTGTGTGTGTGAGACAGTGATCCAGGGACACAGACACAGAGAACCAGGTTCAGTGTGTGTGTGTGTGTGTGTGTGTGTCAGACAGTGATCCAGGGGTACGGACACAGAGAAGCCATTTCAGTGTGTGTGTGTGTCAGACAGTGATCCAGGACACAGACACAGAGAACCAGGTTCAGTTTGTGTGTGTATCAGACAGTGATCCAGGGACACAGACACAGAGAACCAGGTTCAGTTTGTGTGTGTATCAGACAGTTATCCAGGGACACAGACACAGAGAAGCCAGGTTCAGCGTGTGTGTGTGAGACAGTGATCCAGGGACACAGACACAGAGAACCAGGTTCAGTTTGGGTGTGTATCAGACAGTGATCCAGGGACACAGACACAGAGAAGCCAGTTCATGTGTGTGTGTGTGTGTGTGTGTCAGACAGTGATCCAGGGACACAGACACAGAGAAGCCAGGTTCAGTGTGCGTGTGTGTGTCAGACAGTGATCCAGGGACACAGACACAGAGAACCAGATTCAGTTTGTGTGTGTGTCAGACAGTGATCCAGGACACAGACACATAGAAACCAGGTTCAGTTGTGTTGTGTGTGTGTGTGTGTCAGACAGTGATCCAGGGACACAGACACAGAGAACCAGGTTCAGTGTGTGTGTGTGTGTGTCAGACAGTGATCCAGGGACACAGACACCGAGGAGCTGGGTTCAGTGTGTGTGTGTGTGTGTCAGACAGTGATCCAGGGACACAGACACAGAGAACCAGGTTCAGTGTGTGTGTGTGTGTGTGGTCAGACAGTGATCCAGGACACAGACACAGAGAAGCCAGGTTCAGTGTGTGTGTGTGAGACAGTGATCCAGGGACACAGACACAGAGAAGCCAGGTTCATGTGTGTGTGTGTGTGTCAGACAGTGATCCAGGGGCACAGACACAGAGAAGCCACGTGCAGTGTGTGTGTGTGTGTGTGTGAGACAGTGATCCAGGGACACAGACACAGAGAAGCCAGGTTCAGTGTGTGTGGTGTGTGTCAGACAGTGATCCAGGGACACAGACACAGAGAAGCCACGTGCAGTGTGTGTGTGTGTGTGTGTCAGACAGTGATCCAGGGACACAGACACAGAGAAGCCAGGTTCAGTGTGTGTGTGTCAGACAGTGATCCAGGACACAGACACAGAGAAGCCGGCTTCAGTGTGTGTGTGTGTGTGAGACAGTGATCCAGGGACACAGACACAGAGAAGCCAGGTTCAGTGTGTGTGTGTGAGACAGTGATCCAGGGACACAGACACAGAGAAGCCAGGTTCAGTGTGTGTGTGTGTGCGTGTCAGACAGTGATCCAGGGACACACAGAGAAGCCAGGTTCAGTGTGTGTGTGTGTGTGTGTGTGTGTGAGACAGTGATCCAGGGACACAGACACAGAGAAGCCAGGTTCAGTGTGTGTGTGTGTCAGACAGTGATCCAGGACACAGACACAGAGAAGCCAGGTTCAGTGTGTGTGTGTGTCAGACAGTGATCCAGGGACACAGACACAGAGAAGCAGGTTCAGTGTGTGTGTGTGTGTGTGTCAGACAGTGATCCAGGGACACAGACACAGAGAAGCCAGTTCAGTGTGTGTGTGTGTGGTTGTGGTCAGACAGTGATCCAGGGACACAGACACAGAGAACCAGGTCAGTGTGTGTGTGTGGTGTTGTGTGTGTCAGACAGTGGATCCAGGGACACAGACACCGAGGAGCGGTTCAGTGTGTGTTGTTGTGTCAGATCAGTGATCCAGGGAAACAGACACAGAGAAGCCAGGATCAGTGTGTGCGTGTGTGTGTGTCAGACAGTGATCCAGGGAACACAGACACAGAGAAGCCGGCTCCAGTGTTGTGCCTGTCCAGCAGACAGGTTGGCTCTCGTTAGGTGAATAATAGCCAGTGTTGGGACTCAGCCAGAGTGTTCAGGTTCAGCAGAGGGGGGGATTGTGGGGGCCCGAGCTTTGGGACGCCAGTGATTGCGTTGCAATTTAAGTAAGGGTTAGAGGCTCAAGGGCAGTTTCTGACTGTCTTGGTCACAAACAGCAAGTGAAAGCTCTCAGATTCACCGGAAGGGGGACCGTTTGGGACTACAAACCCATCCTTTGGGATAGGGTAGTGGGAGATCTACCATGGCTTATGGGTTGATAAAGAGTTCACTGGGCAAGGGATCAGTGGGGATTTGGAAAGACTGTGCGCATTTGTATGAGGATCATTCCAACCTTTCTGCCTGGTGCAATATAGTTCATTCACAGGATGAGGGCATCTGTTGGCTGGTCAGGTATTTAAGTGCCCGACCCTAAATTACCCCCCATGAGAAGGTAGTGGGGGTGAGGCTGCCTCTTGAACCGCAGCAGTCCCCATGTGTGGTGTAGTACACCCACGGCGCTGTAGGGAGGGAGTTCCAGATTTTGTCCCCCGTGTGTGGTGGGTAGGTACACCCACGCGCTGTTAGGGAGGGAGTTCCAGGGGATTTTGTCCGTGTGGTGTAGGGACAACCACGGCGCTGTTAGGGAGGGAGTTCCAGGATTTTGTCCCCCGTGTGTGGTGTAGGTACACCCACGGGGTGTGACGCTGTTAGGGAGGGAGTTCCAGGATTCTGTCCCCTGTGTGTGGTGTAGGTACACCCACGGCGCTGTTAGGGAGGGAGTTCCAGGATTTCTTGTCCCCGTGTGCGGTGTAGGTACACCCACGGCGCTGTTAGGGAGGGAGTTCCAGGATTTTGACCCCAGCGACAGTGAAGGAGTTCCCGATATTATTTCCCAGTCGGGACGGTGAGGGTCCTCGGAGGGGGAACTTCCAGGTGGGTGGGTGTTCCCCATGTGTCTGCTGCCCTCGTCCTTCTAGACGGTAGAGGAGTGTGGGTTTTGGGCGGCCGCGGTCGAAGGAGCCCTTGGCGAGTTGCTGCAGTGCATCTTGTAGATGGTACACACCTTGCGCTACATGCTGCATTTGGACATGGAGCTGTTTCCAGTATCTGAGGAGTGGTGAATGGTGTGAACATTGTGCAACCATCAGCGAACATCCCCCACGTTCTGACCTTACGATGGAGACGGTGGGAGGTCATTGATGAGCAGCTGAAGATGGTTTGGACCGAAGACACTAACCCTGAGGGAACTCCTGCAGTGATGTCCCGGAGCTGAGATGACTGACCTCCAACCTACCACAACCATCTTTCCCTTTGTGCTGGGTATTGAGGGGTATTTAAAGAAGGTGTTCAGTTTGGCTGTGGTATTTGGTGGGGGGTTATTGGGAAGGAGTTTTGAGTTGGACAGGGTTATTCCGCAGGAGGGGGTATTTTATGAGGGGGTATTTGGGGCAAGTGTTGAGTTTGGGTGGGGTTATTCAGTGAGGAGGGGATTTAGTGAGGAGGGGAATTTTGGGAAGGTGTTGAGTTGGGTAGGGTCCATGAGTGAGGAGGGGGTATTTAGTGAGGAAGGGTTACTTGGAGGGAGGGGGTATTGAGTGAAGAGCGGACAATTAGTGATGAAGGGTTATTTGGATGGAGGGGGTATTGAGTGAGGAGCGGACAATTAGTGAGGAAGGGTTATTTGGAGGGAGGGGTATTGAGTGAGGAGTGGACAATTAGTGATGAAGGGTTATTTGGATGGCGGTGTTGAGTTGGGAGGAGGTATTGAGCGAGGTGGGGGGTATTGAGTGACGAGGGGGTATTTGGTTGGAGATGTTCAGTTGTGAGGGGGTATTAAGTGAGGAGGAATATTGACTGAGGAGAGGTACTTGGGGAGTGTTGTTGAGTTCCAAGGGGGTATCGAGTGAGGGCGGGGTTTCTGGAGGGAGATGTTGGATTGGGAGGGTATTCAGCGAAGGGTGGTTATTTAGTGAGGAGGGGCTATGGGGAGGACGGTGTTGAGTTGGGAGGGAGGTGGCATTTGGTGAAGGGGGGTATTTGGAAGGAGATGTTGAGTTGGGAGGGTGTTCAGTAGATTTTGAGGAGGGGCAGTTTTGAGGGAGAGGTTGAATTGGGAGGCAGTTTTGAGAAGGAGGGGGTATTCAGTGAGAAGGGGGCACTTGCAGGGAGGGGTTAAGTTGGAAGGGGATAGTGAGGGAGGAGGGGTTGTTGAGTGAGGAGAGATGATCTGGAGGAAGATGTTGAGTTGTGAATGGGGTATTTAGTGAGGAGGGGTATTTGGAGTGAGGTGTTAAGTTGGGAGGGGCTTTTGAGTAAGGACAGGGTATTTGGAGGGTAGTGTTAATGGAAAGGGGTATTGAGTGAGGAGGGGGTATTGAGTGAGGAGGGGGTATTGAGTGAGGAGGAGATAATTAAGTGAGGAAGGGGTATTGAGGGAGGAAGAGGTATTGAGTGTGAGGGGGTATTGAGTGAGGAAGGGTGAGTGAATGAGTAGGTGGTAGAGTGAGGAGGGGATATTGACTGATATTGGGGTAATAAGTGAGGAGGGGGCATCATTTGAGGAGGGCGTGTTGAGAGAGGAGAGGGTTTGAGTGTGGAGGGAGTATTGAGTGAGGAGGGGTATTGAGTGGGAGGGCATAATGAGTGAGGAGGAGGCATTGAGTGAGGAGGGGGTATCAAGGGAGGAGGGGTAATCAGTGAGGAGGGCATAATGAGTGAGGAGGAGGTATTGAGTGAGGAGGCGATTGTGTTCGGAAGGGGATTGATTGAGGAGGAGGTACTGAGTGAGGAGGGGATATTGAGTGAGAAGGGCATAGTGAGTGAGGAGGGGGATTGTATTAGAAGGGAATATTGATTGAGGGGGATATTGAATGAGGAGGATGATTGGGTGAGGAAGTGGTATTATGTGAGGAGGGCATAGTGAGTGAGGGAGGCGGCACTGAGTGAGGAGGGGGGTACAGAGTGAGGAAGGGATATTGAGTGAGGGAGGGGGTATTGAATGAGCATATTAGTGAGGAGGTATGGAGTCAGAGGGATATTGAGTGAGGATGAGATTGAGTGAGGGCAGATTGAGTGTGGAGGGGGAGATGAGTGTGGAGGGGATATTGAGTGTGGAGGGGATATTGAGTGTGGAGGGGATATTGAGTGAGGAAGTGATATTAAGGGGGAGGGGGATGTTGGGTGAGCAGAGAGTATTGAGTGAGGAGGCATAGCGTGAGGACGATATTGAGTAAGGAGGCGATGTTGAACGAGGAGGTAATATTGAGGGAGGGAAGGGGGTTGAGTGGGGAGCGATATTGAGTGAGGAGGGGGATATTAACTTTCATACCGGGGGTAATAAGTGACGAGGGGGGGATAATGTGAGGGGGGAGAATGTGAGAGGGGGATTGAGGTGGAGGGGTGCATTGATTGAGGAGGGGTATGGGTGAGGAAGGGATATTGAAATTGAGATGGATATGTTGAATGAGGAGGGGGTATTGAGTGAGGAGGGGGTATTGAGTGAGGAGGGTGGATTTCAGTGAGGGGGGGTATTGAGTGAGGAGGTATTGAGTGAGCAGGGAGTATTGAGTGAGGGGGGGGGTATTGGTGAGGGGGAGTATTGAATGAGGAGGGGATATTGATGAGGAGGGTGTTTTTAGAGAGGGGGTATGCAATTAGGAGGGGATTGAGTAAGGGGACAAGGATTGTGTGAGGAGGGGGTGTTGGATGAGGAGGGGATATTGAGTGAGGAGGGGGGTATTAGAGGAGGGGGGTATTGACTGAAGAGGGGTATTCGTTGAGGAGGGTGGTTTTGAGTGAGGAGAGGGTTGAACTAGGAGGGGGCGATTGAGTGAAGAGGGGGCATTGAGTGAGTGGGTTTGGAGTGTGCAGGGGCTATTGAGTGAGGAGGGGCTATTGAGTGAGGAGGGGCTATTGAGTGAGTAGAGGGTATTGAGTGAGGAGGGGGATTGATTGACGAGGGAGCTATTGAGTTTGATACCAGGGTATAAGTGAGGAGGGGGAATGATGTGAGGAGGGGATATTGAGTGAGGAGGGGGGATTGAGTGAGGAAGTGATATTAAGTGAGGTGGGTATATTAAGTGGGAGGTGGTATTGAGTGTGGAGGGTGGATTCAGTGAGGGGGCATTGAGTGAGGAGGCTTCAGTAAGGAAGGGGCATTGTGTGATGATAGGGTATTAGTGAGGAGGGATTATTGAGTGAGGGGAGTATTGAATGAGAAGGTTACTCAGTGAGGGGAGTAATTTTAGTGAGGGGTATTCAGTTAGGAGGGGATTGAGTGAGGGGGCAGTATGTGTGAGGAAGGGTATTGAGTGATGAGGGTTTATTGAGTGAGGAGGGGGTATTGGAGTGAGGAGGGGGTATTGAGTGAGGGGGGGTATTGAGAGAAGAGGGGGTGTTGTGTGGGGAGCACAGGGTATTGAGTGAGGAGGGTTAATTGATGAGGGTTAATTGAGTGAGGCAGGGGCTAACTGAGTGAGGAGTGGTATTGAGTGAGGAGCGGGTGGTGTTGAGTGAGGAGTGGGTACTGAGTGAGGGGGTTAATTGAGTGAGGAGGGTTAAATGAGTGAGGAGGGGGCTAATTGAGTGAGTACCGGGTATTGAGTATGGAGGGGGTTAATTGAGTGAGAGTGGGTATTACGTGAAAGGGGGTTAATTGAGTGAGGAAGAGGTTAATTGAGTGAGGAGGAGGTTAATTGAGTGAGGGAGTAGGTATTGAGTGAGGAGAAGGGTTAATTGAGTGAGGAGCGGTATTGAGTGAGGAGGGGATTAATTGAGTGAGGAGCAGGCATTGAGAGCAGGAGGGTTAACTGAGTGAGGAGGGGTTAAGTGAGTGAGGAGGAGATTAATTGAGTGAGGAGGGGGGTCACTTGAGTGAGGAGCAGGCATTGAGTGCAGAGGTTTAACTGAGTGAGGAGGGTTAGATAAGTGAGGAGCGGGGCATTGAGTGAGGAGGGGGTATTGAGTAAGGAGGGGGTTAATTGAGTGAGGAGGAGATAATTGAATGAGGAGGAGGATAATTGAATGAGGAGGGGGTAATTGAGTGAGGAGGGGGTTAACTGAGTGAGGAGGGGGTTAATTGAGTGAGGAGAGGGTTAACTGAGTGAGGAGGGGGTTAACGGAGTGTGGAGGGGTTTAATTGAGTGAGGAGCGGGTATTGAGTGAGAAGGGGTAAATTGAGTGAGGAGCAGAATATTGAGTGAGAAGAAGGGTTAATTGAGTGAGTAGGGGACTAATTGAGTGAGGAGCGGGTATTGAGTACGGAGGAGGTTAATAGAATGAGGAGTGGGTATTGAGTGAGAAGGGGGTTAATTGATTGAGAAGAGGTTAATTGAGTGAGGAGTGGGGTATTGAGTGAGGAGAGGGTTTAATTGAGTGAGGAGCGGGTATTGAGTGGGAGAAGGTAATTGAGTGAGGAGGGTTAAGTGAGTGAGGAGGAGATTAATTGAGTGAGGAAGGGGGTTAATTGAGTGAGGAATGGGCATTGAGTGAGAGGGGGGTATTGAGTGAGAGGGGGTTATTGAATGAGGAGGGGGTTAATTGAGTGAGGAGGGGGTTAACTGAATGAGAGGGGTTTAACTGAGTAGGAGCGGGTATTGAGTGAGAAGGGGTAAATTGAGTGAGGAGCAGATATTGAGTAAGGAGGGGGTTAATTGAGTGAGGAGTGGGCATTGAGTGAGGAGGGGGTTAATTGAGTGGGGAGGGAGCATTGAGTGAGGAGTGGGCATTGAGTGAGGAGGGGCTTATTGAGTGAGGAGGGGGTTAATTGAGTGAGGAGGGGCTTCATTGAGGTGAGGAAGGGGGTTAATTGAGTGAGGAGTGGGCATTGAGTGAGGAGGGGGTTAATTGAGTGAGGAGGGGGACATTGAGTGAGAGGGGGTTAATTGAGTGTGGAGTGGGCATTGAGTGAGGAGGGGGTTAATTGAGTGAGAAAGGGGCATTGAGTGAGGAGAGGGTTAATTGAGTGAGGAGTGGGGCATTGAGTGAGGAGGGGGTTAATTGAGTAAGGAGTGGGTATTGAGTGAAGAGGGGGTTAATTGAGTGAGGAGGTTGTTAATTGAGTGAGGAGCCGGTTAATTGAGTAAGGGCTTGACTGAGTGAGGAGGGGGGTTAATTGAGTGAGGAATGGGGTTAATTGAGTGAGGAGGGGCGTCATTGAGTGAGGAGGAGGTTAATTGAGTGAGGAGTGGGCATTGAGTGAGGAGGGGGTTAATTGTGTGAGGAGGGGGCATTGAGTGAGGAGGGGGTTAATAGACTGAGGAGGGGTATTGAGTGAGGAGGGGGGTTAATTGAGTGAGGAGGGGGGTTAATTGAGTGAGAGGGGGGAAATTGAGTGAGGAGCTGATATTGATTGAGGTAGGGGGTTAATTGAGTGAGGAAGGGGTTAATTGAGTGAGGGGGGAGGTTAATTGGAGTGAGGAGCAGATATTGAGTGGGGAGGGGGTTTATTGAGTGAGGAGGGGTTAATTGAGTGAGGAGGGGGTTGATTGAATGAGAAGGGGGTTTAATTGAGTGAGGAAGGGGTTAATTGAGTGAGGAGCAGATATTGAGTGAGGAGCAGATATTGAGTGAGGAGGGGTTAATTGAGTGAGAAGGGGTTAATTGAGTGAGGGGGTGGTTAATTGAGTGAAGAAGGGGTTAATTGAGTGAGGGGGAGGTTAACTGAGTGAGAAGGGGGTTAATTGAATGAGGAGCAGATATTGAGTGGGGAGGGGGTTAATTAAGTGAGGAGGGGATATTGAGTGACGAGCGGGTATTGAGTGAGGAGGGGTTAATTGAGTGAGGAGGGGGTATTGAGGGAGGGCGGGTTAATTGATTGAGGAGTGGGTATTGAATGAGGAGGGGGGTTAATTGAGTGAGGAATGGGTTAATTGAGTGAGGAGTGGGTTAATTGAGTGAGGAGAGGGTTAACTGAGTGAGGAGGGGTTAACTGAGTGAGGAGGGGGTTAATTGAGTGAGGAGTGGGCATTGAGTGAGGAGGGGATTAATGAGTGAGGAGTGGGCATTGGAGTGAGGAGGGGGTTAATTGAGTGAGAGTGGGCATTGATTGAGGAGGGGGTTAATTGAGTGAGGAAAGGGGTTAATTGAGTAAAGGGCTTAATTGAGTGAGGAGGGGGTTAATTGAGTGAAGAGGGGGCTTCATTGAGTGAGGAGTGGGCATTGAGTGAGGAGGGGGGTTAATTGAGTGAGGAAGGGGTTAATTGAGTGAGGAAGGGGTTAATTGAGTGAGGGAGCAGACATTGAGTGAGGAGGGGGTTAATTGAGTCAGGAGTGGGTATTGAGTGAGGAGGGGGGGTTAATTGAATGAGAAGGGGTAATTGAGTGAGAAGAGGTAAATTGAGTGAGGAGCAGATATTGAGTGAGGTGGGGGTTAATTGAGTGAGGAGGGGGTTAATTGAGTGAGGAGGGGGTTAATTGAGTGAGGAGCAGATATTGAGTGAGGAGGGGGTTAATTGAGTGAGGAGGGGGTATTGAGTGAAGAGGGTGTTAATTGAGTGAGGGGGTATTGAGTAAGGAGGGGCTAATGAGTGAGGAGTGGGTATTGAATGGGGAGGGGTTAATTGAGTGAGAAGGGGGTTAATTGAGTGAGGAGGGGTTAATTGAGTGAGGAGGGGGTAAATTGACTGAGGAGCAGATTTGAGTGAGGAGGGGGTTTAATTTGATTGAGGAGGGGTTATTGAGTGAGGGGAGGTTCATTGAGTGAGGAGCAAGTATTGAGTGGTGAGGGGGTTAATTAAGTGAGGAGCGGATATTGTGTGAGGAGGGGGTTAATTGAGTGAGGAGCAGATTTTGAGTGAGGAGGGGGTTAATTGAGTGAGGAGGGCTATTGAGTGAGGAGGGGGTTAATTGAGTGAGGGGGGTATTGAGTAAGGAGGGGCTATTGAGTGAGGAGTGGTATTGAATGAGGAGGGGTTAATTGTGTGAGGAGGGGGTTAATTGAGTGAGGAGGGGTTAATTGAGTGAGGAGGGGGTTTGATTGAATGAGAAGGGGGTTAATTGAGTGAGAAGGGGTAAATTGAGTGAGGAGCAGATATTGAGTGAGGAGGGGGTTAATTGAGTGAGGAAGGGGTTAATTGAGTGAGGGGGAGATTAATTGAGTGAAGAAGGGTTAATTGAGTGAGGGGGAGGTTAATTGAGTGAGAAGGGTTATTGAGTGAGGGGGGAGGTTAATTGAGTGAGAAGGGGGTTAATTGAATGAGGGGCAGATATTGATTGGGGAGGGGTTAATTAAGTGAGGAGCAGATATTGAGTGAGGAGGGGGTTAATTGAGTGAGGAGGGGATATTGAGTGACGAGCGGGTATTGAGTGAGGAGGGGGTTAATTGAGTGAGGAGGGGGTATTGAGGGAGGAGCGGGTTAATTGATTGAGGAGTGGGTATTGAATGAGGAGGGGGTTAATTGATGAAGAGAGGGTTAATTGAGTGAGGAGGGGTTAATTGAGTGAGGAGGGGGTTAATTGAGTGAGGAGGCGGTTAATGAGTGAGGAGGGGGGTTAACTGAGTGAGGAGGGGGTTAACGAGTGAGGAGGGGTTTAACTGAGTGAGGAGCGGGTATTGAGTGAGAAGGGTTAAATTAAGTGAGGAGCAGATATTGAGTGAGAAGAGGGTTAATTGAGTGAGTAGGGGACTAATTGAGTGAGGAGCGGCTATTGAATACGAGGGGGTTAATTGAGTGAGGAGTGGGTATTGAGTGAGAAGGGGGTTAACTGATTGAGGAAGAGGTTAATTGAGTGAGGAGGAGGTTAATTGAGTGAGGAGTGGGTATTGAGTGAGGAGAGGGTTAATTGTGTGAGGAGCGGGTATTGAGTGAGGAGGGGGGTTAATTGAGTGAGGAGGTTAAGTGAGTGAGGAGGAGATTAATTGAGTGAGGAGGGGGTTAATTGGAGTGAGGAGTGGGAATTGAGTGTGGAGAGGGTTAATTGCGTGAGGAGGGGGTATTGAGTGAGGAGGGGTTAATTGAGTGGGGAGGAATTATTGAGTGAGGAGCAGGCATTGAGTGCGGAGGGTTAACTGAGTGAGGAGGGTTAAGTGAGTGAGGGGGGGTTATTTAAGTGAGGAGCGGGCATTGAGTGAGGAGGGGGTATGGAGTGAGGAGGGGTTATTGAATGAGGATGGGGTTAATTGAGTGAGGAGGGGGGTTAACTGAATGAGGAGGGGGTTAACTGAGTGAGGAGGGGGTTAACTGAATGAGGGGTTAACTGAGTGAGGAGGGGTTTAGCTGAGTGAGGAGCGGGTATTGAGTGAGAAGGGGTAAATTGAGTGAGGAGCAGATACTGAGTAAGGAGGGGGTTATTGAGTGAGGAGTGGCATTGAGTGAGGAGGGCTTAATTGAGTGATGAGGGGGTTAATTGAGTGAGGAGGGGCTTCATTGAGTGAGGAGTGGGCATTGAGTGGAGAGAGATTAATTGAGTGACGACAGGTTTGATGGAGGAGTGGGTATTGAGTGAGGAGCAGATATTGAGTGAGGAGGGGTTAATTAAGTGAGGAGCAGATATTGAGTGAGGAGGGGGGTTAATTGAGTGAGGAGGGGGTATTGAGTGAGGAGGGGGTAATTGAGTGAGGGGGTATTGAGTAAGGAGGTGCTATTGAGTGAGGAGTGGGTATTGAATGAGGAGGGGTTAACTGAGTGAGGAGGGGGTTAATTGAGTGAGGAGGGTTAATTGAGTGAGGAGGGGGTTGATTGAATGAGAAGGGGGGTAAATTGAGTGAGGAGCAGATATTGAGTGAGGAGGGGGGTTAATTGAGTGAGGAAGGGGTTAATTGAATGAGGGGGAGGCTAATTGAGTGAAGAAGGGTTAATTGAGTGAGAAGGGGGTTAATTGAATGAGGAGCAGATATTGAGTGGGGGAGGGGTTAATTAAAGTGAAGAGCGGATATTGAGTAAGGAGGGGGTTAATTTGAGTGAGGAGGGGATATTGAGTGACGAGCGGGTTATGAGTGAGGAGGGGGTTAATTGAGTGAGGAGGGGGTTAATTGAGGGAGGGCCGGGTTAATTGATTGAGGAGTGGGTATTGAATGAGGAGGGGGCTAATTGAGTGAAGAGGGGGTTAATTGAGTGAGGTGTGGGTTAATTGAGTGAGGAGAGGTTTAACTGAGTGAGGAGGGGGTTAACTGAGTGAGGAGGGGGTTAACTGAGTGAGGAGGGGGTATTGAGTGAGGAGGGGTGTTACTTGAGTGAGGATGGGGTTAACTGAGTGAGGAGTGGGGTATTGAGTGAGGAGGGGGGTGGTAACTGAGTGAGGAGCGGGTTAATTGAGTGAGGAGGGGGTTAATTGAGTGAGGGAGGGGGTTAATTGAGTGAGGACGGGGTTAATTGAATGAGAAGGGGGTTAATTGAGTGAGGAGGCGGTTAATTGAATGAGAAGGGGGTTAATTGAGTGAGGAGCAGATATTGAGTGAGGAAGGGATTAATTGAGTGACGGGGAGGTTAAGTGAGAAAGGAAGGGTTTAATGGAGTGAGGGGGAGGTTAATTGAGTGAGGAGCAGATATTGAGTGGGGGAGAGGGTTAATTAAGTGAGGAGTGGATATTGTGTGAGGAGGGGGTTAATTGAGTGAGGAGGGGGTTAATTGAGTGAGGAGGGGGTTAATTGAATGAGGGGTTAATTGAGTGAGAAGGGGGTAAATTGAGTGAGGAGCAGGACATTGAGTGAGGAGGGGATTAACTGAGTGAGGAGGGGGTTAATTGAGTGAGGAGGGAGTATTGAGTGAGGAAGGGGTTAACTGAGTGAGGAGCGGGTTAACTGAGTGAGGAGGGGGTTAATTCAGTGAGGAGGGGGTTAACTGAGTGAGGAGGGGGTTAATTGAGTGAGGAGGGGGTTAATTGAGTGAGGAGGGGGTTAATTGAGTGAGGAGCAGACATTGAGTGAGGAGGGGATTAACTGAGTGAGGAAGGGGTTTAATTGAGTGAGGGGGGGTTAATTGAGTGAGGAAGGGGTTAATTGAGTGAGGGGGAGGTTAATTGGTGAGGGGGGTAAATTGAGTGAGGAGCAGACATTGAGTGAGGAGGGGATTAACTGATGAGGAAGGGGTTAATTGAGTGAGGGGGAGGTCATTGAGTGAGGAGGGGGCTATCTGTTTGTGGAGGGGATTAACTGAGTGAGGAGGGGGTTAATTGAGTGAGGAGAGAGTAATTGAGTGAGGAAGGGTAACTGAGTGAGGAGCGGGTTAACTGAGTGAGGAGGGGGTTAATTGAGTGAAGAGGGGGTGAACTGAGTGAGGAGGGGGGGTTAACTGAGTGAGGAGCGGGTACTGAGTGAGGAGGGAGTTAATTGAGTGAGGAGGGGGTCAACTGAGTGAGGAGGGGGTTACTGAGTGAGGAGCAGGTTAATTGAGTGAGGAGCGGGTACTGAGTGAGGAGGGGGTTAATTGAGTGAGGAGGGGTTAATTGAGTGAGGAGGGGGTCAACTGAGTGAGGAGGGGGTTAACTGAGTGAGGAGCGGGTACTGAGTGAGGAGGGAGTTAATTGAGTGAGGAGGGGGGAAACTGAGTGAGGAGGGGGTTAACTGGAGGGCGGGGGGGGGATTGGGGGGGCAATGCTGATTGGCTGCCTTGCCCTCATCCCCCTCCACCCCCTCCTTCCTCCCTCCCTCCCTCCTCCTTCCTCCCCCTTCCTCCCCCTCCTCCCCCCCTCCTCCCCCCTCCCTCAGCCTCCCACGTGGTTTCTGGTAAAGTTGACGGACGGACGGGCTGGCGGACGATGTGAAGCGGGGGAGCTGGCCGAGGGAACACCTGACCTGACCCCTGCGAGGGTGGGAGATGGGGGTCTCTGACTGCGGCCTGACCCACCCTCCTCACCGAGACCCCCTGAAAACCTGACGCCGCAGTCTGAGTCGTTCACCCACCAGC
>NC_054506.1:3411319-3521319 GCF_017639515.1 Carcharodon carcharias
GTGGGTTATAGATGGAGAGATACACAGACAGAGGTTGAGTGGGT
Organism: Carcharodon carcharias; assembly: GCF_017639515.1. Taxonomy (NCBI): domain Eukaryota; kingdom Metazoa; phylum Chordata; class Chondrichthyes; order Lamniformes; family Lamnidae; genus Carcharodon; species Carcharodon carcharias. The sequence goes on from NC_054506.1 coordinate 3,411,364, forward strand.
TACAGATGGAGAGATAGACAGACAGAAGTTGAGTGGGTTATAGATGGATAGATAGACAGAATGAGGTTGAATGGTTTATAAATGGTAGATAGACAGACAGAGGTTGAGTGGGTTATAGATGGAGAGATAGACAGACAGAGGTTGAGTGGGTTATAGATGGATAGATAGACAGGCAGAGGTTGAGTGGGTTATAGATGGAGAGATAGACAGACAGAGGTTGAGTGGGTTATAGATGGATAGATAGACAGACAGAGGTTGAGATGTTATAGATGGATAGATAGACAGACAGAGGTTGAGTGGCTTATTGATGGATAGATAGACAGACAGAGGTTGAGTGGGTTAGAGACGGATAGATAGACAGACAGAGGTTGAGTGAGTTATAAATGGATAGATAGACAGACAGAGGTTAAGTGGGTTCTAGACGGAGAGTTAGGCAGACAGAGGTTGAGTGGGTTATAGATGGATAGATAGACAGACAGAGGTTGAGAGGGTTATAGATGGATAGATAGACAGACAGAGGTTCAGTGGGTTATAGATAGATAGATAGACAGACAGAGGTTGATTGGGTTATAGATGGATAGATAGAAAGACAGAGGTTGAGTTGGTTATAGATGGATAGGTAGACAGACAGAGGGTGAGAGGATTATAGATGTATAGATAGACAGACAGAGTTTGAGTGGGTTATAGATGGATAGATAGACACACAGAGGTTGAGTGGGTTATAGATGGATAGATAGACAGAGGTTGAGTTGGTTATAGATGGATAGATAGACAGTCAAAGGTTGAGTGGGTTATAGATGGATAGATAGACAGACAGAGGTTGAGTGGGTTATAGATGGATAGATAGACAGACAGAGGTTGAGTCTGTTACAGATGGATAGATAGACGGACAGATGTTGAGTGGGTTATAGATGGATAGATAGACAGAGAGAGGTTGAGTGGGTTATAGATGGATAGATAGACACACAGATTTTGAGTGGGTTATAGATGGATATTTAGAGATTGAGTGGCTTATAGATGGATAGTTGGACAGACAGTTGTTGAGTGGGTTATAGAGGGATAGACAGACAGAGGTTGAGTGGGTTATAGATGGACAGATAGACAGACAGAGGTTGAGTGGGTTATAGATGGAGAGATAGACAGACAGAGATTGAGTGGCTTATAGATGGATAGATAGACAGACAGAGTTTGAGTGGGTTATAGAGGGATAGACAGACAGAGGTTGAGTGAGTTATAGATGGAAAGATAGACAGAAAGAATTTGAGTGGGTTATAGATGGAGAGATAGACAGACAGAGGTTTAGTGGGTTATAGATGGATAGATAGACAGACAGAGGTTGAGTGGGTTATAGATGGATAGATAGACAGACAGATTTTGAGTGGGTAATAGATGGATAGATAGAGATTGAGTGGCTTATAGATGGATAGTTTGACAGACAGATGTTGAGTGGGTTATAGAGGGATAGACAGACAGAGGTTGAGTGGGTTATAGATGGACAGATAGACAGATAGATTTTGAGTGGGTTATAGATGGAGAGATAGACAGACAGAGGTTGAGTGGGTTATAGATGGATAGATAGACAGACAGAGTTTGAGTGGGTTATAGAGGGATAGACAGAGGTTGAGTGAGTTATAGATGGAAAGATAGACAGACAGAGGTTGAGTTGGTTCTAGACGGAGAGATAGACAGACAGAGGTTGAGTGGGTTATAGATGGATAGATAGACAAACAGAGGTTGAATGGGTTATAGATGGATAGATAGACACACAGAGGTTGAGTGGGCTATAGATGGAGAGATAGACAGACAGAGGTTGAGTGAGTTCTAGATGGAGAGATAGACAGACAGAGGTTGAGTGGGTTACAGATGGATAGATAGACAGACAGATGTTGAATGGGTTATAAATGGATAGATAGACAGAGGCTGAGTGGGTTATAGATGGAGAGATAGACAGAAAGAGGTTGAGTGGGTTATAGATGGATAGATAGACAGACAGAGGTTGATAGGGTTATAGATGGATAGACAGACAGAGGTTGAGTGGGTTAGAGTTGGAGAGATAGACAGACAGAGGTTGAGTGTGTTATAGATGGATAAATAGACAGACAGAGGTTGAGTGGGTTGCAGATGGAGAGAAAGACAGACAGAGGTTGAGTGGGTTATAGATGGATAGATAGACAGAATGAGGTTGAATGATTTATAAATGGATAGATAGACAGACAGAGGTTGAGCGGGTTATAGATGGATAGATAGAGAGGCACAGGTTGAGTGGGTTATAGATGGAGAGATAGACAGACAGAGGTTGAGTGGGTTACAGATGGATAGATAGACAGACAGATGTTGAGTGTGTTTTAGATGGATAGATAGACAGACAGAGGTTGAGTGTGTTTTAGATGGATAGATAGACAGACAGAGGTTGAGTGGGTTATAGATGGATAGATAGACAGACAGAGGTTGAGTTGGTTCTAGACGGAGAGATAGACAGACAGAGGTTGAGTGGGTTATAGATGGATAGATAGACAAACAGAGGTTGAATGGGTTATAGATGGATAGATAGACACACAGAGGTTGAGTGGGTTATAGATGGAGAGATAGAGAGACAGAGGTTGAGTGAGTTCTAGATGGAGAGATAGACAGACAGAGGTTGAGTGGGTTACAGATGGATAGATAGACAGACAGATGTTGAATGGGTTATAAATGGATAGATAGACAGAGGTTGAGTGGGTGATAGATGGAGAGATAGACAGACAGTGGTTGAGTGTGTTATAGATGGATAAATAGACAGACAGAGGTTGAGTGGGTTACAGATGGAGAGATAGACAGACAGACGTTGAGTGGGTTATAGATGGATAGATAGACAGAATGAGGTTGAATGGTTTATAAATGGGTAGATAGACAGACAGAGGTTGAGTGGGTTATAGATGGATAGATAGACAGACAGAGGTTGATTGGGTTATAGATGGATGGATAGACAGACAGAGGTTGAGAATGTTACAGATGGATAGATAGACAGACAGAGGTTGAGTTGGTTATAGATGGATAGATAGAAAGACAGAGGTTGAGTGGGTTATAGATGGATAGATAGACAGAATGAGGTTGAATGGTTTATAAATGAGTAGATAGACAGACAGAGGTTGAGTGGGTTATAGATGGATAGATAGACAGACAGAGGTTGATTGGGTTATAGATGGATAGATAGACAGGCAGAGGTTGAGAATGTTACAGATGGATAGTTAGACAGACAGAGGTTGAGTTGGTTATAGATGGATAGATAGAAAGACAGAGGTTGAGTGGGTTATAGATGGATAGATAGACAGAATGAGGTTGAATGGTTTATAAATGGGTAGATAGACAGACAGAGGTTGAGTGGATTATAGATGGAGAGACACACAGACAGAGGTTGAGTGTGTTATAGATGGAGAAATAGACAGACAGAGGTTGAGTGGGTTATAGATGGATAGATAGACAGGCAGAGGTTGAGTGGGTTATAGATGGATAGATAGACAGACTGATTTTGAGTGGGTTAGAGATGGATAGATAGACAGACAGAGGTTGAGTGAGTTATAAATGGATAGATGGACAGACAGAGGTTAAGTGGGTTCTAGACGGAGTGTTACGCAGACAGAGGTTGAGTGGGTTATAGATGGATAGATAGACAGACAGAGGTTGAGTGGGTTATAGATGGATAGATAGACAGACAGAGGTTGAGTGGGTTATAGATTGAGAGATAGACAGACAGAGGTTGAGTGGGTTATAGATGGATAGATAGACAGACAGAGGTTGAGTGGGTTATGGATGGATAGATAGACAGACAGAGGTTCAGTGTGTTATAGATGGATACATAGACAGACAGAGGTTGATTGGGTTATAGATGGATCGATAGACAGACAGAGGTTGAGATTGTTACAGATGGATAGATAGACAGACAGAGGTTGAGTTGGTTATGGATGGATAGGTAGACAGACAGAGGTTGAGTGGGTTATAGATGTATAGAAAGACAGACAGAGTTTGAGTGGGTTATAGATGGATAGAAAGACACAAAGAGGTTGAGTGGGTTATAGATGGATAGATAGACAGACAGAGGTTGAGTGCGTTATAGATGGATAGATAGAGAGACAAAGGTTGAGTGGGTTATAGATGGATAAATAGACAGACAGAGGTTGATTGGGCTATAGATGGATAGATAGACAGACAGAGGTTGAGTCTGTTACAGATGGATAGATAGACAGACAGAGCTTGAGTGGGTTATAGATGGATAGATAGACAGACAGAGGTTGAGTGGTTATAGATGGATAGATAGACAGACAGATTTTGAGTGGGTTATAGATGGATAGATAGAGATTGAGTGGCTTATAGATGGATAGTTGGACAGACAGATGTTGAGTGGGTTATAGAGGGATAGACAGACAGAGGTTGAGTGGGTTATAGATAGATAGATAGACAGACAGAGGTTTAGTGTGTTATAGATGGAGAGATAGACAGACAGAGTTTGAATGGGTTATAGAGGGAGAGATAGACAGATGTTGAGTAAGCTATGGATGGATAGATAGACAGACAGAGGTTGTGTTGGTTATAGATGGAGAGATAAACAGACAGAGTTTGAGTGGGTTATAGATGGATAGATAGACAGACACAGGTTGAGTGGGTTATAGATGGATAGATAGACAGACACAGGTTGAGTGGGTTATAGATGGAGAGATAGACAGAAAGATGTTGAGTGGGTTATAGATGGATAGATAGTCAGACAGAGGTTGAGTTTGTTATACATGGAGAGATAAACAGACAGAGATTGAGTGGGTTATACATGGATAGATAGACAGACAGAGGTTGAGTGGGTTATAGATGGATAGATAGACAGATAGAGGTTGATTGGGTTATAGATGGATAGATAGACAGAGAGAGGTTGAGTGGTTTATAGATGGATACATAGAGATTGAGTGGCTTATAGATTGATAGATAGACAGACAGAGTTTGAGTGGGTTATAGAAGGAGAGATAGACAGAGGTTGAGTAAGTTATAGATGGATAGACAGACAGAGGTTGTGTGGATTATAGATGGATAGATAGACAGAGAGAGTTTGAGTGGCTTATAGATGGAGAGATAGACAGACAGATGTTGAGTGCGTTATAGATGGATAGCTAGACAGACAGAGGTTGAGTGGCTTTTAGATGGATAGATAGACAGACTGAGGTTGAGTGGTTTATAGATGGAGAGATAGACAGACAGAGGTTGAGTAGGTTATAGATGTATAGATAGACAGGCAGATGTTGAGTGGGTTATAAATGGATAGATAGACAGAGGTTGAGTGGGTTATAGATGGAGAGATAGACAGACAGAGGTTGAGTGGGTTATAGATGGAGAGATAGGAAGACAGATGTTGATAGGGTTATAGATGGATAGATAGAGATTGAGTGGCTTATAGATGAATAGATAGACAGATAGAATTTGAGAGTGTTACAGAGGGAGAGATAGACAGAGTTTGAGTAAGTTATAGATGGATAGACAGACAGAGGTTGAGTTGATTTTAGATGGATAGATAGACAGACAGAGGGTAAGTGGGTTATAGATGGATAGATAGACAGACAGAGGTTGAGAGGGTTATAGATGGATAGATAGAGATTGAGTGGCTTATAGATGGATAGATAGACAGACAGAGTTTGAGTGGGTTATAGAGGGAGAGATAGACAGAGTTTGTGTAAGTCATAGATGGATAGATAAACTGACAGAGGTTGAGTGGGTTATAGATGGAGAGATAAACAGACAGAGGTTGAGTGGGTTATAGATGGATAGATAGACAGACAGAGGTTGTGTGGCTTATAGATGGATAGATAGACAGACAGATGTTGAGTGGGTAATAGATGGATAGATAGACAGACAGAGGTTGAGTGGGTTATAGATGGATAGATAGACTGACAGAGGTTGATTAGGTTATAGATGGATAGAAAGACAGACAGAGGTTGAGAATGTTACAGATGGATAGATAGACAGAGGTTGAGTTGGTTATAGATGGATAGATAGACAGACAGAGGTTGAATGGGTTATAGATGGATAAATAGATAGAGAGAGGTGGAGTGGGTTATAGATGGATAGATAGACAGACAAAGGATGAGTGGGTTATAGATGGATAGATAAACAGACAGAGGTTGAGTGGGTTATAGATGGATAGATAGACAGACAGAGGTTGAGTCTGTTACAGATAGATAGACAGACAGAGGTTGAGTGGGCTATAGATGGAGAGATAGACAGACAGAGGTTGAATTGGTTATATTTGGATAGATAGACAGACAGATGTTGAGTGGGTTATAGATGGATAGATAGAGATTGAGTGGCTTATAGATGGATAGATAGACAGACAGATGTTGAGTGGGTTATAGAGGGATAGGCAGACAGAGGTTGAGTGGGTTATAGATGGATAGATAGACAGAGAGAGGTTGAGTGGGTTATAGATGGATAGATAGACACACAGATTTTGAGTGGGTTATAGATGGATATTTAGAGATTGAGTGGCTTATAGATGGATAGTTGGACAGACAGTTGTTGAGTGGGTTATAGAGGGATAGACAGACAGAGGTTGAGTGGGTTATAGATGGACAGATAGACAGACAGAGGTTGAGTGGGTTATAGATGGAGAGATAGACAGACAGAGATTGAGTGGCTTATAGATGGATAGATAGACAGACAGAGTTTGAGTGGGTTATAGAGGGATAGACAGACAGAGGTTGAGTGAGTTATAGATGGAAAGATAGACAGAAAGAATTTGAGTGGGTTATAGATGGAGAGATAGACAGACAGAGGTTTAGTGGGTTATAGATGGATAGATAGACAGACAGAGGTTGAGTGGGTTATAGATGGATAGATAGACAGACAGATTTTGAGTGGGTAATAGATGGATAGATAGAGATTGAGTGGCTTATAGATGGATAGTTTGACAGACAGATGTTGAGTGGGTTATAGAGGGATAGACAGACAGAGGTTGAGTGGGTTATAGATGGACAGATAGACAGATAGATTTTGAGTGGGTTATAGATGGAGAGATAGACAGACAGAGGTTGAGTGGGTTATAGACGGATAGATAGACAGACAGAGTTTGAGTGGGTTATAGAGGGATAGACAGAGGTTGAGTGAGTTATAGATGGAAAGATAGACAGACAGAGGTTGAGTTGGTTCTAGACGGAGAGATAGACAGACAGAGGTTGAGTGGGTTATAGATGGATAGATAGACAAACAGAGGTTGAATGGGTTATAGATGGATAGATAGACACACAGAGGTTGAGTGGGCTATAGATGGAGAGATAGACAGACAGAGGTTGAGTGAGTTCTAGATGGAGAGATAGACAGACAGAGGTTGAGTGGGTTACAGATGGATAGATAGACAGACAGATGTTGAATGGGTTATAAATGGATAGATAGACAGAGGCTGAGTGGGTTATAGATGGAGAGATAGACAGAAAGAGGTTGAGTGGGTTATAGATGGATAGATAGACAGACAGAGGTTGATAGGGTTATAGATGGATAGACAGACAGAGGTTGAGTGGGTTAGAGTTGGAGAGATAGACAGACAGAGGTTGAGTGTGTTATAGATGGATAAATAGACAGACAGAGGTTGAGTGGGTTGCAGATGGAGAGAAAGACAGACAGAGGTTGAGTGGGTTATAGATGGATAGATAGACAGAATGAGGTTGAATGATTTATAAATGGATAGATAGACAGACAGAGGTTGAGCGGGTTATAGATGGATAGATAGAGAGGCACAGGTTGAGTGGGTTATAGATGGAGAGATAGACAGACAGAGGTTGAGTGGGTTACAGATGGATAGATAGACAGACAGATGTTGAGTGTGTTTTAGATGGATAGATAGACAGACAGAGGTTGAGTGTGTTTTAGATGGATAGATAGACAGACAGAGGTTGAGTGGGTTATAGATGGATAGATAGACAGACAGAGGTTGAGTTGGTTCTAGACGGAGAGATAGACAGACAGAGGTTGAGTGGGTTATAGATGGATAGATAGACAAACAGAGGTTGAATGGGTTATAGATGGATAGATAGACACACAGAGGTTGAGTGGGTTATAGATGGAGAGATAGAGAGACAGAGGTTGAGTGAGTTCTAGATGGAGAGATAGACAGACAGAGGTTGAGTGGGTTACAGATGGATAGATAGACAGACAGATGTTGAATGGGTTATAAATGGATAGATAGACAGAGGTTGAGTGGGTGATAGATGGAGAGATAGACAGACAGTGGTTGAGTGTGTTATAGATGGATAAATAGACAGACAGAGGTTGAGTGGGTTACAGATGGAGAGATAGACAGACAGACGTTGAGTGGGTTATAGATGGATAGATAGACAGAATGAGGTTGAATGGTTTATAAATGGGTAGATAGACAGACAGAGGTTGAGTGGGTTATAGATGGATAGATAGACAGACAGAGGTTGATTGGGTTATAGATGGATGGATAGACAGACAGAGGTTGAGAATGTTACAGATGGATAGATAGACAGACAGAGGTTGAGTTGGTTATAGATGGATAGATAGAAAGACAGAGGTTGAGTGGGTTATAGATGGATAGATAGACAGAATGAGGTTGAATGGTTTATAAATGAGTAGATAGACAGACAGAGGTTGAGTGGGTTATAGATGGATAGATAGACAGACAGAGGTTGATTGGGTTATAGATGGATAGATAGACAGGCAGAGGTTGAGAATGTTACAGATGGATAGTTAGACAGACAGAGGTTGAGTTGGTTATAGATGGATAGATAGAAAGACAGAGGTTGAGTGGGTTATAGATGGATAGATAGACAGAATGAGGTTGAATGGTTTATAAATGGGTAGATAGACAGACAGAGGTTGAGTGGATTATAGATGGAGAGACACACAGACAGAGGTTGAGTGTGTTATAGATGGAGAAATAGACAGACAGAGGTTGAGTGGGTTATAGATGGATAGATAGACAGACAGATTTTGAGATGTTATAGATGGATAGATAGACAGACAGAGGTTGAGTGGGTTATAGATGGATAGATAGACAGACTGATTTTGAGTGGGTTAGAGATGGATAGATAGACAGACAGAGGTTGAGTGAGTTATAAATGGATAGATGGACAGACAGAGGTTAAGTGGGTTCTAGACGGAGTGTTACGCAGACAGAGGTTGAGTGGGTTATAGATGGATAGATAGACAGACAGAGGTTGAGTGGGTTATAGATGGATAGATAGACAGACAGAGGTTGAGTGGGTTATAGATTGAGAGATAGACAGACAGAGGTTGAGTGGGTTATAGATGGATAGATAGACAGACAGAGGTTGAGTGGGTTATGGATGGATAGATAGACAGACAGAGGTTCAGTGTGTTATAGATGGATACATAGACAGACAGAGGTTGATTGGGTTATAGATGGATCGATAGACAGACAGAGGTTGAGATTGTTACAGATGGATAGATAGACAGACAGAGGTTGAGTTGGTTATGGATGGATAGGTAGACAGACAGAGGTTGAGTGGGTTATAGATGTATAGAAAGACAGACAGAGTTTGAGTGGGTTATAGATGGATAGAAAGACACAAAGAGGTTGAGTGGGTTATAGATGGATAGATAGACAGACAGAGGTTGAGTGCGTTATAGATGGATAGATAGAGAGACAAAGGTTGAGTGGGTTATAGATGGATAAATAGACAGACAGAGGTTGATTGGGCTATAGATGGATAGATAGACAGACAGAGGTTGAGTCTGTTACAGATGGATAGATAGACAGACAGAGCTTGAGTGGGTTATAGATGGATAGATAGACAGACAGAGGTTGAGTGGTTATAGATGGATAGATAGACAGACAGATTTTGAGTGGGTTATAGATGGATAGATAGAGATTGAGTGGCTTATAGATGGATAGTTGGACAGACAGATGTTGAGTGGGTTATAGAGGGATAGACAGACAGAGGTTGAGTGGGTTATAGATAGATAGATAGACAGACAGAGGTTTAGTGTGTTATAGATGGAGAGATAGACAGACAGAGTTTGAATGGGTTATAGAGGGAGAGATAGACAGATGTTGAGTAAGCTATGGATGGATAGATAGACAGACAGAGGTTGTGTTGGTTATAGATGGAGAGATAAACAGACAGAGTTTGAGTGGGTTATAGATGGATAGATAGACAGACACAGGTTGAGTGGGTTATAGATGGATAGATAGACAGACACAGGTTGAGTGGGTTATAGATGGAGAGATAGACAGAAAGATGTTGAGTGGGTTATAGATGGATAGATAGTCAGACAGAGGTTGAGTTTGTTATACATGGAGAGATAAACAGACAGAGATTGAGTGGGTTATACATGGATAGATAGACAGACAGAGGTTGAGTGGGTTATAGATGGATAGATAGACAGATAGAGGTTGATTGGGTTATAGATGGATAGATAGACAGAGAGAGGTTGAGTGGTTTATAGATGGATACATAGAGATTGAGTGGCTTATAGATTGATAGATAGACAGACAGAGTTTGAGTGGGTTATAGAAGGAGAGATAGACAGAGGTTGAGTAAGTTATAGATGGATAGACAGACAGAGGTTGTGTGGATTATAGATGGATAGATAGACAGAGAGAGTTTGAGTGGCTTATAGATGGAGAGATAGACAGACAGATGTTGAGTGCGTTATAGATGGATAGCTAGACAGACAGAGGTTGAGTGGCTTTTAGATGGATAGATAGACAGACTGAGGTTGAGTGGTTTATAGATGGAGAGATAGACAGACAGAGGTTGAGTAGGTTATAGATGTATAGATAGACAGGCAGATGTTGAGTGGGTTATAAATGGATAGATAGACAGAGGTTGAGTGGGTTATAGATGGAGAGATAGACAGACAGAGGTTGAGTGGGTTATAGATGGAGAGATAGGAAGACAGATGTTGATAGGGTTATAGATGGATAGATAGAGATTGAGTGGCTTATAGATGAATAGATAGACAGATAGAATTTGAGAGTGTTACAGAGGGAGAGATAGACAGAGTTTGAGTAAGTTATAGATGGATAGACAGACAGAGGTTGAGTTGATTTTAGATGGATAGATAGACAGACAGAGGGTAAGTGGGTTATAGATGGATAGATAGACAGACAGAGGTTGAGAGGGTTATAGATGGATAGATAGAGATTGAGTGGCTTATAGATGGATAGATAGACAGACAGAGTTTGAGTGGGTTATAGAGGGAGAGATAGACAGAGTTTGTGTAAGTCATAGATGGATAGATAAACTGACAGAGGTTGAGTGGGTTATAGATGGAGAGATAAACAGACAGAGGTTGAGTGGGTTATAGATGGATAGATAGACAGACAGAGGTTGTGTGGCTTATAGATGGATAGATAGACAGACAGATGTTGAGTGGGTAATAGATGGATAGATAGACAGACAGAGGTTGAGTGGGTTATAGATGGATAGATAGACTGACAGAGGTTGATTAGGTTATAGATGGATAGAAAGACAGACAGAGGTTGAGAATGTTACAGATGGATAGATAGACAGAGGTTGAGTTGGTTATAGATGGATAGATAGACAGACAGAGGTTGAATGGGTTATAGATGGATAAATAGATAGAGAGAGGTGGAGTGGGTTATAGATGGATAGATAGACAGACAAAGGATGAGTGGGTTATAGATGGATAGATAAACAGACAGAGGTTGAGTGGGTTATAGATGGATAGATAGACAGACAGAGGTTGAGTCTGTTACAGATAGATAGACAGACAGAGGTTGAGTGGGCTATAGATGGAGAGATAGACAGACAGAGGTTGAATTGGTTATATTTGGATAGATAGACAGACAGATGTTGAGTGGGTTATAGATGGATAGATAGAGATTGAGTGGCTTATAGATGGATAGATAGACAGACAGATGTTGAGTGGGTTATAGAGGGATAGGCAGACAGAGGTTGAGTGGGTTATAGATGGATAGATAGACAGAGAGAGGTTGAGTGGGTTATAGATGGAGAGATAGACAGACAGAGGTTGAGTGGGTTATAGATGGATAGATAGTCAGACAGAGTTTGAGTGGGTTATAGAGGGAGAGCTAGACAGAGGTTGAGTAAGTTATAGATGGATAGATAGACAGACAGATGGTGTGTGGGTTATAGATGGAGAGATAAACAGACAGAGGTTGAGTGGGTTATAGATGGATAGATAGACAGATGTTGAGTGGTTTATAGATGCAGAGTTAGACAGAAAGATGTTGAGTGGGTTATAGATGGACAGATACACAGACAGAGGTTGAGTGGGTTATAGGTGGATAGATAGACAGAGGTTGAGTGGGTTATAAATGGAGAGATAGACAGACAGAGGTTGAATGGGTTATAGATGGATAGACAGACAGACAGATGTTGAGTGGGTTATAGATGGTTAGATAGAGATTGAGTGGCTTATAGATAGTTAGATAGACAGATAGAATTTGAGAGGGTTACAGAGGGAAAGATAGACAGAGGTTGAGTAAGTTATAGATGGATAGACAGACAGAGGTTGAGTGGATTATAGATGGATAGACAGACAGACAGAGGGTAAGTGGGTTATAGATGGATAGATAGACAGACAGAGGTTGAGAGGGTTATAGATGGATAGATAGAGATTGAGTGGCTTATAGATGGATAGATAGACAGTCAGAGTTTGAGTGGGTTATAGAGGGAGAGATAGACAGAGTTTGAGTAAGTCATAGATGGATAGATAAACAGACAGAGGTTGTGTGGGTTATAGATGGAGAGTTAAACAGACAGAGGTTGAGTGGGTTATAGATGGATAGATAGACAGACAGAGGTTCTGTGGGTTATAGATGGATAGATAGACAGACAGACGTTGAGTGGGTAATAGATGGATAGATAGACAGAGAGAGGTTGAGTGGGTTATAGATGGATAGATAGACACACAGATTTTGAGTGGGTTATAGATGGATATTTAGAGATTGAGTGGCTTATAGATGGATAGTTGGACAGACAGTTGTTGAGTGGGTTATAGAGGGATAGACAGACAGAGGTTGAGTGGGTTATAGATGGACAGATAGACAGACAGAGGTTGAGTGGGTTATAGATGGAGAGATAGACAGACAGAGATTGAGTGGCTTATAGATGGATAGATAGACAGACAGAGTTTGAGTGGGTTATAGAGGGATAGACAGACAGAGGTTGAGTGAGTTATAGATGGAAAGATAGACAGAAAGAATTTGAGTGGGTTATAGATGGAGAGATAGACAGACAGAGGTTTAGTGGGTTATAGATGGATAGATAGACAGACAGAGGTTGAGTGGGTTATAGATGGATAGATAGACAGACAGATTTTGAGTGGGTAATAGATGGATAGATAGAGATTGAGTGGCTTATAGATGGATAGTTTGACAGACAGATGTTGAGTGGGTTATAGAGGGATAGACAGACAGAGGTTGAGTGGGTTATAGATGGACAGATAGACAGATAGATTTTGAGTGGGTTATAGATGGAGAGATAGACAGACAGAGGTTGAGTGGGTTATAGACGGATAGATAGACAGACAGAGTTTGAGTGGGTTATAGAGGGATAGACAGAGGTTGAGTGAGTTATAGATGGAAAGATAGACAGACAGAGGTTGAGTTGGTTCTAGACGGAGAGATAGACAGACAGAGGTTGAGTGGGTTATAGATGGATAGATAGACAAACAGAGGTTGAATGGGTTATAGATGGATAGATAGACACACAGAGGTTGAGTGGGCTATAGATGGAGAGATAGACAGACAGAGGTTGAGTGAGTTCTAGATGGAGAGATAGACAGACAGAGGTTGAGTGGGTTACAGATGGATAGATAGACAGACAGATGTTGAATGGGTTATAAATGGATAGATAGACAGAGGCTGAGTGGGTTATAGATGGAGAGATAGACAGAAAGAGGTTGAGTGGGTTATAGATGGATAGATAGACAGACAGAGGTTGATAGGGTTATAGATGGATAGACAGACAGAGGTTGAGTGGGTTAGAGTTGGAGAGATAGACAGACAGAGGTTGAGTGTGTTATAGATGGATAAATAGACAGACAGAGGTTGAGTGGGTTGCAGATGGAGAGAAAGACAGACAGAGGTTGAGTGGGTTATAGATGGATAGATAGACAGAATGAGGTTGAATGATTTATAAATGGATAGATAGACAGACAGAGGTTGAGCGGGTTATAGATGGATAGATAGAGAGGCACAGGTTGAGTGGGTTATAGATGGAGAGATAGACAGACAGAGGTTGAGTGGGTTACAGATGGATAGATAGACAGACAGATGTTGAGTGTGTTTTAGATGGATAGATAGACAGACAGAGGTTGAGTGTGTTTTAGATGGATAGATAGACAGACAGAGGTTGAGTGGGTTATAGATGGATAGATAGACAGACAGAGGTTGAGTTGGTTCTAGACGGAGAGATAGACAGACAGAGGTTGAGTGGGTTATAGATGGATAGATAGACAAACAGAGGTTGAATGGGTTATAGATGGATAGATAGACACACAGAGGTTGAGTGGGTTATAGATGGAGAGATAGAGAGACAGAGGTTGAGTGAGTTCTAGATGGAGAGATAGACAGACAGAGGTTGAGTGGGTTACAGATGGATAGATAGACAGACAGATGTTGAATGGGTTATAAATGGATAGATAGACAGAGGTTGAGTGGGTGATAGATGGAGAGATAGACAGACAGTGGTTGAGTGTGTTATAGATGGATAAATAGACAGACAGAGGTTGAGTGGGTTACAGATGGAGAGATAGACAGACAGACGTTGAGTGGGTTATAGATGGATAGATAGACAGAATGAGGTTGAATGGTTTATAAATGGGTAGATAGACAGACAGAGGTTGAGTGGGTTATAGATGGATAGATAGACAGACAGAGGTTGATTGGGTTATAGATGGATGGATAGACAGACAGAGGTTGAGAATGTTACAGATGGATAGATAGACAGACAGAGGTTGAGTTGGTTATAGATGGATAGATAGAAAGACAGAGGTTGAGTGGGTTATAGATGGATAGATAGACAGAATGAGGTTGAATGGTTTATAAATGAGTAGATAGACAGACAGAGGTTGAGTGGGTTATAGATGGATAGATAGACAGACAGAGGTTGATTGGGTTATAGATGGATAGATAGACAGGCAGAGGTTGAGAATGTTACAGATGGATAGTTAGACAGACAGAGGTTGAGTTGGTTATAGATGGATAGATAGAAAGACAGAGGTTGAGTGGGTTATAGATGGATAGATAGACAGAATGAGGTTGAATGGTTTATAAATGGGTAGATAGACAGACAGAGGTTGAGTGGATTATAGATGGAGAGACACACAGACAGAGGTTGAGTGTGTTATAGATGGAGAAATAGACAGACAGAGGTTGAGTGGGTTATAGATGGATAGATAGACAGACAGATTTTGAGATGTTATAGATGGATAGATAGACAGACAGAGGTTGAGTGGGTTATAGATGGATAGATAGACAGACTGATTTTGAGTGGGTTAGAGATGGATAGATAGACAGACAGAGGTTGAGTGAGTTATAAATGGATAGATGGACAGACAGAGGTTAAGTGGGTTCTAGACGGAGTGTTACGCAGACAGAGGTTGAGTGGGTTATAGATGGATAGATAGACAGACAGAGGTTGAGTGGGTTATAGATGGATAGATAGACAGACAGAGGTTGAGTGGGTTATAGATTGAGAGATAGACAGACAGAGGTTGAGTGGGTTATAGATGGATAGATAGACAGACAGAGGTTGAGTGGGTTATGGATGGATAGATAGACAGACAGAGGTTCAGTGTGTTATAGATGGATACATAGACAGACAGAGGTTGATTGGGTTATAGATGGATCGATAGACAGACAGAGGTTGAGATTGTTACAGATGGATAGATAGACAGACAGAGGTTGAGTTGGTTATGGATGGATAGGTAGACAGACAGAGGTTGAGTGGGTTATAGATGTATAGAAAGACAGACAGAGTTTGAGTGGGTTATAGATGGATAGAAAGACACAAAGAGGTTGAGTGGGTTATAGATGGATAGATAGACAGACAGAGGTTGAGTGCGTTATAGATGGATAGATAGAGAGACAAAGGTTGAGTGGGTTATAGATGGATAAATAGACAGACAGAGGTTGATTGGGCTATAGATGGATAGATAGACAGACAGAGGTTGAGTCTGTTACAGATGGATAGATAGACAGACAGAGCTTGAGTGGGTTATAGATGGATAGATAGACAGACAGAGGTTGAGTGGTTATAGATGGATAGATAGACAGACAGATTTTGAGTGGGTTATAGATGGATAGATAGAGATTGAGTGGCTTATAGATGGATAGTTGGACAGACAGATGTTGAGTGGGTTATAGAGGGATAGACAGACAGAGGTTGAGTGGGTTATAGATAGATAGATAGACAGACAGAGGTTTAGTGTGTTATAGATGGAGAGATAGACAGACAGAGTTTGAATGGGTTATAGAGGGAGAGATAGACAGATGTTGAGTAAGCTATGGATGGATAGATAGACAGACAGAGGTTGTGTTGGTTATAGATGGAGAGATAAACAGACAGAGTTTGAGTGGGTTATAGATGGATAGATAGACAGACACAGGTTGAGTGGGTTATAGATGGATAGATAGACAGACACAGGTTGAGTGGGTTATAGATGGAGAGATAGACAGAAAGATGTTGAGTGGGTTATAGATGGATAGATAGTCAGACAGAGGTTGAGTTTGTTATACATGGAGAGATAAACAGACAGAGATTGAGTGGGTTATACATGGATAGATAGACAGACAGAGGTTGAGTGGGTTATAGATGGATAGATAGACAGATAGAGGTTGATTGGGTTATAGATGGATAGATAGACAGAGAGAGGTTGAGTGGTTTATAGATGGATACATAGAGATTGAGTGGCTTATAGATTGATAGATAGACAGACAGAGTTTGAGTGGGTTATAGAAGGAGAGATAGACAGAGGTTGAGTAAGTTATAGATGGATAGACAGACAGAGGTTGTGTGGATTATAGATGGATAGATAGACAGAGAGAGTTTGAGTGGCTTATAGATGGAGAGATAGACAGACAGATGTTGAGTGCGTTATAGATGGATAGCTAGACAGACAGAGGTTGAGTGGCTTTTAGATGGATAGATAGACAGACTGAGGTTGAGTGGTTTATAGATGGAGAGATAGACAGACAGAGGTTGAGTAGGTTATAGATGTATAGATAGACAGGCAGATGTTGAGTGGGTTATAAATGGATAGATAGACAGAGGTTGAGTGGGTTATAGATGGAGAGATAGACAGACAGAGGTTGAGTGGGTTATAGATGGAGAGATAGGAAGACAGATGTTGATAGGGTTATAGATGGATAGATAGAGATTGAGTGGCTTATAGATGAATAGATAGACAGATAGAATTTGAGAGTGTTACAGAGGGAGAGATAGACAGAGTTTGAGTAAGTTATAGATGGATAGACAGACAGAGGTTGAGTTGATTTTAGATGGATAGATAGACAGACAGAGGGTAAGTGGGTTATAGATGGATAGATAGACAGACAGAGGTTGAGAGGGTTATAGATGGATAGATAGAGATTGAGTGGCTTATAGATGGATAGATAGACAGACAGAGTTTGAGTGGGTTATAGAGGGAGAGATAGACAGAGTTTGTGTAAGTCATAGATGGATAGATAAACTGACAGAGGTTGAGTGGGTTATAGATGGAGAGATAAACAGACAGAGGTTGAGTGGGTTATAGATGGATAGATAGACAGACAGAGGTTGTGTGGCTTATAGATGGATAGATAGACAGACAGATGTTGAGTGGGTAATAGATGGATAGATAGACAGACAGAGGTTGAGTGGGTTATAGATGGATAGATAGACTGACAGAGGTTGATTAGGTTATAGATGGATAGAAAGACAGACAGAGGTTGAGAATGTTACAGATGGATAGATAGACAGAGGTTGAGTTGGTTATAGATGGATAGATAGACAGACAGAGGTTGAATGGGTTATAGATGGATAAATAGATAGAGAGAGGTGGAGTGGGTTATAGATGGATAGATAGACAGACAAAGGATGAGTGGGTTATAGATGGATAGATAAACAGACAGAGGTTGAGTGGGTTATAGATGGATAGATAGACAGACAGAGGTTGAGTCTGTTACAGATAGATAGACAGACAGAGGTTGAGTGGGCTATAGATGGAGAGATAGACAGACAGAGGTTGAATTGGTTATATTTGGATAGATAGACAGACAGATGTTGAGTGGGTTATAGATGGATAGATAGAGATTGAGTGGCTTATAGATGGATAGATAGACAGACAGATGTTGAGTGGGTTATAGAGGGATAGGCAGACAGAGGTTGAGTGGGTTATAGATGGATAGATAGACAGAGAGAGGTTGAGTGGGTTATAGATGGAGAGATAGACAGACAGAGGTTGAGTGGGTTATAGATGGATAGATAGTCAGACAGAGTTTGAGTGGGTTATAGAGGGAGAGCTAGACAGAGGTTGAGTAAGTTATAGATGGATAGATAGACAGACAGATGGTGTGTGGGTTATAGATGGAGAGATAAACAGACAGAGGTTGAGTGGGTTATAGATGGATAGATAGACAGATGTTGAGTGGTTTATAGATGCAGAGTTAGACAGAAAGATGTTGAGTGGGTTATAGATGGACAGATACACAGACAGAGGTTGAGTGGGTTATAGGTGGATAGATAGACAGAGGTTGAGTGGGTTATAAATGGAGAGATAGACAGACAGAGGTTGAATGGGTTATAGATGGATAGACAGACAGACAGATGTTGAGTGGGTTATAGATGGTTAGATAGAGATTGAGTGGCTTATAGATAGTTAGATAGACAGATAGAATTTGAGAGGGTTACAGAGGGAAAGATAGACAGAGGTTGAGTAAGTTATAGATGGATAGACAGACAGAGGTTGAGTGGATTATAGATGGATAGACAGACAGACAGAGGGTAAGTGGGTTATAGATGGATAGATAGACAGACAGAGGTTGAGAGGGTTATAGATGGATAGATAGAGATTGAGTGGCTTATAGATGGATAGATAGACAGTCAGAGTTTGAGTGGGTTATAGAGGGAGAGATAGACAGAGTTTGAGTAAGTCATAGATGGATAGATAAACAGACAGAGGTTGTGTGGGTTATAGATGGAGAGTTAAACAGACAGAGGTTGAGTGGGTTATAGATGGATAGATAGACAGACAGAGGTTCTGTGGGTTATAGATGGATAGATAGACAGACAGACGTTGAGTGGGTAATAGATGGATAGATAGACAGAGAGAGGTTGAGTGGGTTATAGATGGATAGATAGACAGACAGAGGTTGATTGGGTTATAGATGGATAGATAGACAGACAGAGGTTGAGAATGTTACAGATGGATAGATAGACAGACAGAGGTTGAGTTGGTTATAGATGGATAGATAGAAAGACAGAGGTTGAGTGGGTTATAGATGGATAGATAGACAGACAGAGGTTGTGTGGGTTATAGATGGATAAGATAGAGGTTGAGTCTGTTACAGATGGATAGATAGACAGACAGAGTTTGAATGGGTTATAGATGGATAGATAGACAGACAGAGCTTGAGTGGGTTATAGATGGATAGATAGACAGACAGAGGTTGAGTGGGTTATAGATGGATAGATAGTCAGACAGAGGTTGAATGGGTTATGGATGGATAAGACAGAGGTTGAGTCTGTTACAGATGGATAGATAGACAGACAGAGGTTGAGTGGGTTATAGATGGATAGATAGACAGACAGAGGTTGAGTCTGTTACAGATGGATAGATAGACAGACAGAGGGTGAGTGGGTTATAGATGGATAGATATACAGACAGAGGCTGAGGGGATTGTAAATGGAGAGATAGACAGACAGAGGTTGAGTGGGTTATAGGTGGATAGATAGACAGACAGAAGTTGAATCTGTTACAGATGGATAGATAGACAGACAGAGGTTGAGTGGGTTATAGATCGATAGACAGACAGAGGTTGAGTGGGTTATAACTGGAGAGATAGACAGACAGTGGTTGAGTGTGTTATAGATGGAGAGATAGAAAGACAGATGTTGAGTGGGTTGTAGATGGATAGATAGACAGACAGATGTTGAGTGGATTATAGATGGAGAGATAGACAGACAGAGGTTGAGTGCGTTATAGATGGATAGCTAGACAGACAGAGGTTGAGTGGCTTATAGATGGATAGATAGACAGACTGAGGTTGAGTGGTTTATAGATGGATAGATAGACAGACAGATGTTGAGTGGTTTATAGATGGATAGATAGACAGAGAGATGTTGAGTGGGTTATAAATGGATAGATAGACAGAGGTTGAGTGGGTTATAGATGGAGAGATAGACAGACAGAGGTTGAGTGGGTTATAGATGGAGAGATAGACAGACAGATGTTGATAGGGTTATAGATGGATAGATAGAGATTGAGTGGCTTATAGATGGATAGATAGACAGATAGAATTTGAGAGGGTTACAGAGGGAGAGATAGACAGAGGTTAAGTAAGTTATAGATGGATAGACAGACAGAGGTTGAGTGGATTATAGATGGATAGATAGACAGACAGAGGGTAAGTGGTTTATAGATGGATAGATAGACAGACAGAGTTTGAGAGGGTTATAGATGGATAGATAGATATTGAGTGGCTTACAGATGGATAGATAGACAGACAGAGTTTTTGTGGGTTATAGAGGGAGAGATAGACAGAGGTTGAGTAACTCATAGATGGATAGATAAACAGACAGAGGTTGTGTGGGTTATAGATGGAGAGATAAACAGACAGAGGTTGAGTGGGTTAAAGATGGATAGATAGACAGACAGAGGTTGTGTGGGTTATAGATGGATAGATAGACAGACAGACGTTGAGTGGGTAATAGATGGATAGATAGACAGACAGAGGTTGAGTGGGTTATAGATGGATAGATAGACAGACAGAGGTTGATTGGGTTATAGATGGATAGATAGACAGACAGAGGTTGAGAATGTTACAGATGGATAGATAGACAGACAGAGGTTGAGTTGGTTATAGATGGATAGATGGAATGACAGAGGTTGAGTGGGTTATAGATGGATAGATAGACGGACAGAGGTTGTGTGGGTTATAGATGGATTGAGAGACAGACAGAGGTTGAGTGGGTCATAGATGGATAGATAGACAGACAGAGGTTGAGTGGGTTATAGATGGATAGATAGACAGACAGAGGTTGATTGGGTTATAGATGGATAGATAGACAGACAGAGGTTGAGAATGTTACAGATGGATAGATAGACAGACAGAGGTTGAGTTGGTTATAGATGGATAGATAGAAAGACAGAGTTTGAGCGGGTTATAGATGGATAGATAGACAGACAGAGGTTGAATGGGTTATAGATGGATAAATAGACAGAGAGAAGTGGAGTGGGTTATAGATGGATAGATAGACAGACAGAGCTTGAGTGGGTTATAGATGGATAGATAGACAGACAGAGGTTGAGTCTGTTACAGATAGATAGACAGACAGAGGTTGAGTGGGCTATAGATGGAGAGATAGACAGACAGAGGTTGAGTTGGTTATAGATGGATAGATAGACAGACGGATGTTGAGTGGGTTATAGATGGATAGATAGAGATTGAGTGGCTTATAGATGGATAGATAGACAGACAGATGTTGAGTGGGTTATAGAGGGATAGACAGACAGAGGTTGAGTGGGTTATAGATGGATAGATAGACAGAGAGAGGTTGAGTGGGTTATAGATGGAGAGATAGACAGACAGAGGTTGAATGGGTTATAGATGGATAGACAGTCAGACAGAGTTTGAGTCGGTTATAGAGGGAGAGCTAGACAGAGGTTGAGTAAGTTGTAGATGGAGAGATAGACAGACAGAGGTTGAGTGGGTTATAGATGGATAGATAGTCAGACAGAGGTTGAATGGGTTATAGATGGACAAGACAGAGGTTGAGTCTGTTACAGATGGATAGATAGACAGACAGAGGTTGAGTGAGTTATAGATGGATAGATAGAGAGACAGAAGTTGATTGGGTTATAGATGGATAGATAGACAGACAGAGGTTTTGTCTGTTACAGATGGATAGATAGACAGACAGAGAGTGAGTGGGTTATAGATGGATAGATATACAGACAGAGGTTGAGTGGGTTATAGATGGATAGATAGACAGACAGAAGTTGAATCTTTTACAGATGGATAGATAGACAGACAGAGGTTGAGTGGGTTATAGATCGATAGACAGACAGAGTTTGAGTGGGTTATAACTGGAGAGATAGACAGACATTGGTTGAGTGGGTTATAGATGGAGAGATAGACAGACAGATGTTGAGTGGGTTATAGATGGAGAGATAGACAGACAGAGGTTGAGTCTTTTACAGATGGATAGATAGACAGACAGAGGTTGAGTGGGTTATAGATCGATAGACAGACAGAGTTTGAGTGGGTTATAACTGGAGAGATAGACAGACATTGGTTGAGTGGGTTATAGATGGAGAGATAGACAGACAGATGTTGAGTGGGTTATAGATGGAGAGATAGACAGACAGAGGTTGAGTGCGTTATAGATGGATAGATAGTCAGACAGAGGTTGAGTGGGTTATAGATGGAGAGATAGACAGACAGATGTTGAGTGGGTTATAGATGGATAGATAGACAGACAGAGGTTGAGTGGTTTATTGATGGAGAGATAGTCAGACAGATGTTGAGTGGGTTATAGATGGATAGATAGACAGACAGAGGTTGAGTGGATTATAGATGGATAGATAGACAGACAGAGGTTGAGTGGGTTATAGATGGAGAGATAGACAGACAGATGTTGAGTTGGTTATAGATGGATAGATAGACAGACAGAGGTTGAGTGGTTTATAGATGGAGAGATAGTCAGACAGATATTGAGTGGGTTATAGATGGATAGATAGACAGACAGAGGTTGAGTGGATTATAGATGGATAGATAGACAGACAGAGGTTGAGTGGATTATAGATGGATAGATAGACAGGCAGAGGTTGAGTGGGTTATAGATGGAGAGATAGACAGACAGAGGTTGAGTGGGTTATAGGTGGAGAGATAGACAGACGATGTTGAGTGGATTATAGTTGGATAGATAGAGGTACAGGGATTTTCATTATTTCTGAGATGTGGTTGTCTCTGGCTGGGCCCAACATTTATTACCCAACCCTAAATGCCCCTTGAGTAGGTGGGGGTGGGTGAGCTCTCTTCTTGAATCGCTGCAGTCCCCGTGTGGTGTAGGTACACCCACAGCGCTGTTAGGGAGGGAGTTCCAGGATTTTGTCCCCGTGTGCGGTGTAGGTACTCCCACGGTGCTGTTAGGGAGGGAGTTCCAGGATTTTGTCCGTGTGGTGTAGGTACACCCACGGCGCTGTTAGGGAGGGAGTTCCAGGATTTTGTCCGTGTGGTGTAGGTACACCCACGGCGCTGTTAGGGAGGGAGTTCCAGGATTTTGTCCCCAGCGACAGTGAAGGAATGGCCGATATATTTCCCAGTCGGGACGGTGAGTGTCTCGGAGGGGGAACTTCCAGGCGGTGGGTGTTCCCCATGTGTCTGCTGCCCTCGTCCTTCTAGACGGTAGAGGTGGTGGGTTTGGGCTGTCGAAGGAGCCTTGGCGAGTTGCTGCAGTGCATCTTGTAGATGGTACACACGCCGCTGCTACTGTGCGTCGCTGGTGGGGGAGGGAGTGAATGTTTGTGGACTGGGGGGGTGGGCCGATCGAGCTGGTCTGCTTTTTCCTGGATGGATGGGAATTAACCTGATGATTAATGAAATTCTCAGTTAAACTGACACGGACCTGAACTCAGCACAGCAGAGTGGAGCCCAAGACACACGGATATAATCAGCCGACAGAATGGCAAAGGGCACACCAGCACTCTGCATTTATATATCGACTTTAACAGGGCAAATAAGCCCAGCGAGCGTTCGCAGGAGGGTAACTCACACACAGATTCAACACCCAGGCTTAAAGGGAGATAAAACCTTCAGGCATGAAATGTCTCAGTCACTGAGCCCAGTTTAATGAGCGTATTAAAGGAGGAGAGAGAGGCAGAGAGAGAGAGACTGAGAAAGACAGAGCGAGAGAGCGAGAGGCAGAGAACGACAGAGCGAGAGACAGAGAACGACAGAGCGAGAGACAGAGAACGACAGAGCGAGAGACAGAGAACGACAGAGCGAGAGACAGAGAATGACAGAGCGAGAGACAGAGAAGGACAGAGCGAGGGACAGAGAACGACAGAGCAAGAGACAGAGAACGACAGAGCGAGAGACAGAGAACGACAGAGTGAGAGACAGAGAACGACAGAGCGAGAGACAGAGAATGACAGAGCGAGAGACAGAGAATGACAGAGCGAGAGACAGAGAACGACAGAGCGAGAGACAGAGAAGGACAGAGCGAGAGACAGAGAAGGACAGAGAGAGAGAGACAGAGAACGACAGAGAGAGAGAGACAGAGAACGACAGAGCGAGAGACAGAGAACGACAGAGCGAGAGACAAAGAGCGACAGAGCGAGAGACAGAGAATGACAGAGCGAGAGACAGAGAACGACAGAGCGAGAGACAGAGAACGACAGAGCGATGGGCAGAGAACGACAGAGCGAGAGACAGAGAACGACAGAACAAGAGGCAGAGAACGACAGAGCGAGAGAGAGAGACCGAGAGAGCGAAAGACAGAGAACGATAGAGAGAGAGACAGGGAATGACAGAGCGAGAAACAAACAACGAGAGAATGAAGAGCAAGATGCAGAGAACGACAGACAGAGAGACAGAGAACGAGAAAGCGAGAGACAGAGGATGACAGAACGAGAGACAGAGAAAGACAGAGCGAGTGACAGAGAACGACAGAACAAGAGACAGGGAACGACATAGCGAGAGACAGAGAATGACAGAGCGAGAGACAGAGAACAACAGAGTGAGAGACAGAGAAAGACAGAGCGAGAGATAGAGAATGACAGAGCGAGGGACAGAGAAAGACAGAGCGAGGGACAGAGAACGACAGAGCGAGAGTCAGAGAATGACAGAGCGAGAGATAGAGAATGACAGAGCGAGAGATAGAGAACGACAGAGCGAGGGACAGAGAATGACAGAGCGAGAGACAGAGAACGACAGAGTGAGAGACAGAGAACGACAGACCGAGTGACAGAGAACAACAGACCGAGTGACAGAGAACGACAGAGCGAGAGACAGAGAAGGACAGAGCGAGAGACAGAGAATGACAGACCGAGAGACAGAGAACGACAGAGCAAGAGACAGAGAACGACAGAGCAAGAGACAGAGAATGACAGAGCGAGAGACAGAGAACGACAGAGTGAGAGACAAGAACTCCAGAGTGAGAGATTGAACGAGAGAGCGAGAGACAGAGAACGACAGAGCGAGAGACAGAGAGCGACAGAGCGAGAGACAGAGAGCGACAGAGCGAGAGACAGAGAGCGACAGAGCGAGAGACAGAGAGTGACAGAGCGAGAGAGAGAATGACAGAGCGAGAGACAGAGAACGACAGAGCGAGAGACGGAGAACAACAGAGCGAGAGAGGGAATGACAGAGAGAGAGACAGAGAACGACAGAGCAAGAGACAGAGAACGACAGAACGAGAGACAGAGAACGACAGAACGAGAGACAGAGAACGGCAGAGCGAGAGACAAAGAGTGACAGAGTGAGAGACAAAGAGCGACAGAGTGAGAGACAAAGAGCGACAGAGTGAGAGACAAAGAGCGACAGAGAGACAAGAACTCCAGAGCGAGAGAGAGGACGACAGAGCGAGAGACAGAGAACGACAGAGAGAGGGACAGAGCGAGAGAGAGAGAATGACAGAGCGAGAGACAGAGAACGACAGAGCGACAGACAGAGAACGACAGAGCGAGAGACAGAGAACTACAGAGCGAGAGACAGAGAACTACAGAGTGAGAGACAGAGAAGGACAGAGCGAGAGACAGAGAACAACAGAGCGAGAGAGAGAATGACAGAGCGAGAGACAGAGAACGACAGAGCGAGAGAGGGAAAAACAGAGAGAGAGACGGAGAACGACAGAGCGAGAGAGAGAATGACAGAGCAAGGGACAGAGAACGACAGAGCGAGAGAGGGAACGACAGAGAGAGAGAGAGAATAACAGGGCGAGAGGCAGAGAACAACAGAGCGAGAGACAGAGAACGACAGAGCGAGAGACAGAGAACGACAGAGCGAGAGATGGAGAACAACAGAGCGAGTGACAGAGAACGACAGAGCGAGAGACAGAGAATGAAAGAGCGAGAGACAGAGAATGACAGAGCGAGAGACAGAGAACGACAGAGCGAGAGACAGAGAATGACAGAGCGAGAGACAGAGAACGACAGAGCGAGAGACAGAGAGCGACAGAGCAAGAGACAGAGAATGACAGAGTGAGAGACAGAGAAGGACAGAGCGAGAGACAGAGTGCGACAGAGTGAGAGACAGAGAATGACAGAGCGAGAAACAGAGAAGGACAGAACGAGAGAGGGAAAAACAGAGAGAGAGACGGAGAACGACAGAGCGAGAGAGAGAATGACAGAGCGAGGGACAGAGAACGACAGAGCGAGAGAGGGAACGACAGAGAGAGAGAGAGAATAACAGGGCGAGAGGCAGAGAACAACAGAGCGAGAGACAGAGAACGACAGAGCGAGAGACAGAGAACGACAGAGCGAGAGATGGAGAACAACAGAGCGAGAGACAGAGAACGACAGAGCGAGAGACAGAGAATGAAAGAGCGAGAGACAGAGAATGACAGAGCGAGAGACAGAGAACGACAGAGCGAGAGACAGAGAATGACAGAGCGAGAGACAGAGAACGACAGAGCGAGAGACAGAGAGCGACAGAGCAAGAGACAGAGAATGACAGAGCGAGAGACAGAGAAGGACAGAGCGAGAGACAGAGTGCGACAGAGTGAGAGACAGAGAATGACAGAGCGAGAAACAGAGAAGGACAGAACGAGAGACAGAGAACGACAGAGCGAGAGACAGAGAAGGACAAAGAGAAAGACAGAGAAGGACAGAAAGACAGAGAATGACAGAGCGAGAAACAGAGAAGGACAGAGCGAGAGACAGAGAACGAGAGAGTGAGAGACAGAGAATGACAGAGCGAGGGACAGAGAACGACAGAGCGAGGGACAGAGAACGACAGAGCAAGAGACAGAGAACGACAGAGCAAGAGACAGAGAACGACAGAGCGAGAGACAGAGAACGACAGAGCGAGAGACAGAGAACGACAGAGCGAGAGACAGAGAATGACAGAGCGAGAGACAGAGAACGAGAGTGCGAGAGGCAGAGAACAACAGAGCGAGAGACAGAGAAGGACAGAGAAAGAGACAGAGAACGACAGAGAGAGAGAGAAACAGAGAACGACAGAGCGAGAGACAGAGAAGGACAGAGCGAGAGACAGAGAACGACAGAGCGAGAGACAGAGAACGACAGAGCGAGAGACAGAGAAGGACAGAGCGAGAGACAGAGAACGACAGAGCGAGAGACAGAGAACGACAGAGCGAGAGGCAGAGAACGACAGAGCGAGAGACAGAGAACGACAGAGCGAGAGACAGAGAACGACAGAGCGAGAGACAGAGAACGACAGAGCGAGGGACAGAGAACGACAGAGCGAGGGACAGAGAAAGACAGAGCGAGGGACAGCGAACGACAGAGCGAGGAACAGAGAACGACAGAGCGAGGGACAGAGAACGACAGAGCAAGAGACAGAGAATGACAGAGCGAGGGACAGAGAACGACAGAGCGAGGGACAGAGAGCGACAGAGCGAGAGACAGAGAATGACAGAGCGAGAGAGAGAGAACGACAGAGCGAAAGAGAGAGAATGACAGAGCGAGAGACAGAGAACGACAGAGCGAGAGACAGAGAACGACAGAGCGAGAGACAGAGAACGACAGAGCGAGGGACAGAGAACGACAGAGTGAGGGACAGAGAACGAGAGCGAGAGACAGAGAGCGACAGAGCGAGAGACAGAGAATGACAGAGCGAGAGACAGAGAAGGACAGAGCGACAGACAGAGAAGGACAGAGAGAGAGAGGCAGAGAACAACAGAGCGAGAGACAGAGAACGACAGAGCGAGAGACAGAGAACGACAGACCGAGAGACAGAGAAGGACAATGAGAAAGACAGAGAAGGACAGAGAGAAAGACAGAGAATGACAGAGCGAGAGACAGAGAATGACAGAGCGAGAGAAAGAGAACGACAGAGCGAGAGACAGAGATCGAGAGAGTGAGAGACAGAGAATGACAGAGCGAGGGACAGGGAACGACAGAGCGAGGGACAGAGAACGACAGAGCAGGAGACAGAGAACGACAGAGCGAGAGACAGAGAACGACAGAGCGAGAGACAGAGAACGACAGAGCGAGAGACAGAGAATGACAGAGCGAGAGACAGAGAACGAGAGTGCGAGAGGCAGAGAACGACAGAGCGAGAGACAGAGAAGGACAGAGCGAGAGACAGAGATGGACAGAGAGAGAGAGACAGAGAACGACAGAGAGAGAGAGAAAGAGAACGACAGAGCGAGAGACAGAGAATGACAGAGCGAGAGACAGAGAACGAGAGTGCGAGAGGCAGAGAACAACAGAGCGAGAGACAGAGAAGGACAGAGAAAGAGACAGAGAACGACAGAGAGAGAGAGAGACAGAGAACGACAGAGCGAGAGACAGAGAAGGACAGAGCGAGAGACAGAGAACGACAGAGCGAGAGACAGAGAACGACAGAGCGAGAGGCAGAGAACGACAGAGCGAGAGACAGAGAACGACAGAGCGAGAGACAGAGAACGACAGAGCGAGAGACAGAGAACGACAGAGCGAGGGACAGAGAACGACAGAGCGAGGGACAGAGAACGACAGAGCGAGGGACAGCGAACGACAGAGCGAGGAACAGAGAACGACAGAGCGAGGGACAGAGAACGACAGAGCAAGAGACAGAGAACGACAGAGCGAGGGACAGAGAACGACAGAGCGAGGGACAGAGAGCGACAGAGCGAGAGACAGAGAATGACAGAGCGAGAGAGAGAGAACGACAGAGCGAAAGAGAGAGAATGACAGAGCGAGAGACAGAGAACGACAGAGCGAGAGACAGAGAACGACAGAGCGAGAGACAGAGAACGACAGAGCGAGGGACAGAGAACGACAGAGTGAGGGACAGAGAACGAGAGCGAGAGACAGAGAGCGACAGAGCGAGAGACAGAGAATGACAGAGCGAGAGACAGAGAAGGACAGAGCGACAGACAGAGAAGGACAGAGAGAGAGAGGCAGAGAACAACAGAGCGAGAGACAGAGAACGACAGAGCGAGAGACAGAGAACGACAGACCGAGAGACAGAGAAGGACAATGAGAAAGACAGAGAAGGACAGAGAGAAAGACAGAGAATGACAGAGCGAGAGACAGAGAATGACAGAGCGAGGGACAGGGAACGACAGAGCGAGGGACAGAGAACGACAGAGCAGGAGACAGAGAACGACAGAGCGAGAGACAGAGAACGACAGAGCGAGTGACAGAGAACGACAGAGCGAGAGACAGAGAATGACAGAGCGAGAGACAGAGAACGAGAGTGCGAGAGGCAGAGAACGACAGAGCGAGAGACAGAGAAGGACAGAGCGAGAGACAGAGAAGGACAGAGAGAGAGAGACAGAGAACGACAGAGAGAGAGAGAAAGAGAACGACAGAGCGAGAGACAGAGAACGACAGAGTGAGAGACAAAGAGCGACAGAGCGAGAGACAGAGAATGACAGAGCGAGAGACAGAGATCGACAGAGCGAGAGACAGAGAACGACAGAGCGATGGGCAGAGAACGACAGAGCGAGAGACAGAGAACGACAGAACAAGAGGCAGAGAACGACAGAGCGAGAGAGAGAGACCGAGAGAGCGAAAGACAGAGAACGATAGAGAGAGAGACAGGGAATGACAGAGCGAGAAACAAACAACGAGAGAATGAAGAGCAAGATGCAGAGAACGACAGAGAGAGAGACAGAGAACGAGAAAGCGAGAGACAGAGGATGACAGAACGAGAGACAGAGAAAGACAGAGCGAGAGACAGAGAACGACAGAACAAGAGACAGGGAACGACATAGCGAGAGACAGAGAATGACAGAGCGAGAGACAGAGAACAACAGAGTGAGAGACAGAGAAAGACAGAGCGAGAGATAGAGAATGACAGAGCGAGGGACAGAGAACGACAGAGCGAGGGACAGAGAACGACAGAGCGAGAGTCAGAGAATGACAGAGCGAGAGATAGAGAATGACAGAGCGAGAGATAGAGAACGACAGAGCGAGGGACAGAGAATGACAGAGCGAGAGACAGAGAACGACAGAGTGAGAGACAGAGAACGACAGAGCGAGAGACAGAGAATGACAGAGCGAGAGACAGAGAACGACAGAGCGAGAGACAGAGAACAACAGACCGAGTGACAGAGAACAACAGACCGAGTGACAGAGAACGACAGAGCGAGAGACAGAGAAGGACAGAGCAAGAGACAGAGAATGACAGACCGAGAGACAGAGAACGACAGAGCAAGAGACAGAGAACGACAGAGCAAGAGACAGAGAATGACAGAGCGAGAGACAGAGAACGACAGAGTGAGAGACAAGAACTCCAGAGTGAGAGATTGAACGAGAGAGCGAGAGACAGAGAACGACAGAGCGAGAGACAGAGAGCGACAGAGCGAGAGACAGAGAGCGACAGAGCGAGAGACAGAGGGTGACAGAGCGAGAGAGAGAATGACAGAGCGAGAGACAGAGAACGACAGAGCGAGAGACGGAGAACAACAGAGCGAGAGAGGGAATGACAGAGAGAGAGACAGAGAACGACAGAGCAAGAGACAGAGAACGGCAGAGCGAGAGACAAAGAGCGACAGAGTGAGAGACAAAGAGCGACAGAGTGAGAGACAAAGAGCGACAGAGTGAGAGACAAAGAGCGACAGAGTGAGAGACAAAGAGCGACAGAGAGACAAGAACTCCAGAGCGAGAGAGAGGACGACAGAGCGAGAGACAGAGAACGACAGAGAGAGGGACAGAGCGAGAGAGAGAGAATGACAGAGCGAGAGACAGAGAACGACAGACCGACAGACAGAGAACGACAGAGCGAGAGACAGAGAACCTCAGAGCGAGCGACAGAGAACTACAGAGCGAGAGACAGAGAAGGACAGAGCGAGAGACAGAGAACAACAGAGCGAGAGAGAGAATGACAGAGCGAGAGACAGAGAATGACAGAGCGAGAGAGGGAAAAACAGAGAGAGAGACGGAGAACGACAGAGCGAGAGAGAGAATGACAGAGCGAGAGACAGAGAACGACAGAGCGAGAGAGGGAACGACAGAGAGAGAGAGAGAATAACAGGGCGAGAGGCAGAGAACAACAGAGCGAGAGACAGAGAATGACAGAGCGAGAGACAGAGAACGACAGAGCGAGAGACAGAGAACGACAGAGCGAGAGATGGAGAACAACAGAGCGAGAGACAGAGAACGACAGAGCGAGAGACAGAGAATGAAAGAGCGAGAGAAAAGAATGACAGAGCGAGAGACAGAGAACGACAGAGCGAGAGACAGAGAATGACAGAGCGAGAGACAGAGAACGACAGAGCGAGAGACAGAGAGTGAAAGAGCGAGAGACAGAGAACGACAGAGCGAGGGACAGAGAACGACAGAGCGAGAGACAGAGAACGACAGAGCGAGAGACAGAGAACGACAGAGCGAGAGACAGAGAATGACAGAGCGAGAGACAGAGAATGACAAAGCGAGAGACAGAGAACGACAGAGCGAGACACAGAGAACGACAGAGCGAGAGACAGAGAACGACAGAGCGAGAGGCAGATAACGACAGAGTGACAGACAGAGAACGACAGAGCGAGAGACAGAGAACGACAAAGCGAGGGACAGAGAACGACAGAGCGATAGACAGAGAGCGACAGAGCGAGAGACAGAGAACGACAGAGCGAGAGACAGAGAACGACAGAGCGAAAGACAGAGAATGACAGAGCGAGAGACAGAGAACGACAGAGCAAGAGTCAGAGAATGACAGAGCGAGAGACAGAGAACGACAGAGCGAGGGACAGAGAACGACAGAGCGAGAGACAGAGAGCGACAGAGCGAGAGACAGAGAATGACAGAGCGAGAGACAGAGAAGGACAGAGCGAGAGACAGAGAAGGACAGAGAGAGAGAGAGACAGAGAACAATAGAGCGAGTGACAGAGAACGACAGAGCGAGAGACAGAGAACAACAGAGCAAGAGACAGAGAACGACAGAGCGAGGGACAGAGAACGACAGAGCGAGAGACAGAGAATGACAGAGCGAGAGGCAGAGAATGAAAGATCGAGAGACAGAGAACGACAGAGCGAGAGACAGAGAATGACAGAGCAAGAGACAGAGAACGACAGAGCGAGAGACAGAGAACGACAGAGCGAGAGGCAGAGAACGACAGAGCGAGAGACAGAGAACGACAGAGCGAGAGACAGAGAACGACAGAGCGAGAGACAGAGAACGACAGAGCGAGAGACAGAGAATGACAGAGCGAGAGACAGAGAACGACAGAGCGAGAGACAGAGAACGACAGAGCGAGAGACAGAGAACGACAGAGTGAGAGACAGAGAACGACAGAGCGAGAGACAGAGAACGACAGAGCGAGAGACAGAGAACGACAGAGCGAGAGACAGAGAACGACAGAGCGAGAGACAGAGAACGACAGAGCGAGAGACAGAGAACGACAGAGCGAGAGACAGAGAATGACAGAGCGAGAGACAGAGAACGACAGAGCGAGAGACAGAGAACGACAGAGCGAGAGACAGAGAACGACAGAGCGAGAGACAGAGAACGACAGAGTGAGGGACAGAGAACGACAGAGCGAGAGACAGAGAGCGACAGAGCGAGCGACAGAGAATGACAGAGCGAGAGACAGAGAAGGACAGAGCGAGAGACAGAGAAGGACAGAGAGAGAGAGACAGAGAACAACAGAGCGAGAGACAGAGAACGACAGAGCGAGAGACAGAGAACGACAGAGCAAGAGACAGAGAACAACAGAGGGAGGGACAGAGAACGACAGAGCGAGAGACAGAGATCGACAGAGCAAGAGGCAGAAAATGACGGAGCGAGCGACAGAGAAGGACAGAGCACGACAGAGCGAGAGACAGAGAAGGACAGAGCGAGAGACAGAGAATGACAGAGCAAGGGACAGAGAAGGACAGAGCGAGAGACAGAGAACGACAGCGCGGGAGGCAGAGATTGACAGAGCGAGAGACAGAGAAGGACAAAGCGAGAGACAGAGAACGAGAAAGCGAGAGACTGAGAATGACAGAGCGAGAGACAGAGAACGACAGAGCGAGAGACAGAGAATGACAGAGCGAGAGACAGAGAACGACAGAGCGAGAGGCAGAGAAGGACAGAGCGAGAGACAGAGTGCGACAGAGTGAGAGACAGAGAATGACAGAGCGAGAAACAGAGAAGGACAGAGCGAGAGACAGAGAACGACAGAGCGAGAGACAGAGAACGACAGACCGAGAGACAGAGAAGGACAAAGAGAAAGACAGAGAAGGACAGAAAGACAGAGAATGACAGAGTGAGAAACAGAGAAGGACAGAGCGAGAGACAGAGAACGAGAGAGTGAGAGACAGAGAATGACAGAGCGAGGGACAGAGAACGACAGAGCGAGGGTCAGAGAACAACAGAGCAAGAGACAGAGAATGACAGAGCAAGAGACAGAGAACGACAGAGCGAGAGACAGAGAACGACAGAGCGAGAGACAGAGAACAACAGAGCGAGAGACAGAGAATGACAGAGCGAGAGACAGAGAACGAGAGTGCGAGAGGCAGAGAACGACAGAGCGAGAGACAGAGAACGACAGAGCGAGAGACAGAGAACGACAGAGAGAGAGACAGAGAACGACAGAGCGAGAGACAGAGAACGACAGAGCGAGAGACAGAGAGCGACAGAGCGAGAGACAGAGAAGGACAGAGCGAGAGACAGAGAACGACAGAGCGAGAGACAGAGAACGACAGAGCGAGAGACAGAGAACGACAGAGCGAGAGACAGAGAACGACAGAGCGAGAGACAGAGAACGACAGAGCGAGAGACAGAGAACGACAGAGCGAGAGACAGAGAACGACAGAGCGAGGGACAGAGAACGACAGAGCGAGGGACAGAGAACGACAGAGCGAGGGACAGAGAACGACAGAGCGAGGGACAGAGAACGACAGAGCGAGGGACAGAGAACGACAGAGCGAGAGACAGAGAACGACAGAGCGAGGGACAGAGAACGACAGAGCGAGGGACAGAGAACGACAGAGCGAGAGACAGAGAATGACATAGCGAGGGAGAGAGAACGACAGAGCGATAGACAGAGAGCGACAGAGCGAGAGACAGAGAACGACAGAGCGAGGGACTGAGAACGACAGAGTGAGGGACAGAGAACGAGAGCGAGAGACAGAGAGCGACATAGCGAGAGACAGAGAATGACAGAGCGAGAGACAGATAAGGACAGAGCGACAGACAGAGAAGGACAGAGAGAGAGAGGCAGAGAACAACAGAGCGAGAGACAGAGAACGACAGAGCGAGAGACAGAGAATGACAGACCGAGAGACAGAGAAGGACAAAGAGAAAGACAGAGAAGGACAGAGAGAAAGACAGAGAATGACAGAGCGAGAGACAGAGAATGACAGAGCGAGAGACAGAGAACGACAGAGCGAGAGACAGAGAACGACAGAGCGAGAGACAGAGAACGACAGAGCGAGAGACAGAGAAGGACAGAGCGAGAGACAGAGAACGACAGAGCGAGAGATAGAGAATGACAGAGCGAGAGACAGAGAAGGACAGAGAGAGACAGAGATCGAGAGAGTGAGAGACAGAGAATGACAGAGCGAGGGACAGGGAACGACAGAGCGAGGGACAGAGAACGACAGAGCAAGAGACAGAGAACGACAGAGCGAGAGACAGAGAACGACAGAGCGAGAGACAGAGAACGACAGAGCGAGAGACAGAGAATGACAGAGCGAGAGACAGAGAACGAGAGTGCGAGAGGCAGAGAACGACAGAGCGAGAGACAGAGAAGGACAGAGCGAGAGACAGAGAAGGACAGAGAGAGAGAGACAGAGAACGACAGAGAGAGAGAGACAGAGAACGACAGAGCGAGAGACAGAGAACGACAGAGCGAGAGACAAAGAGCGACAGAGCGAGAGACAGAGAATGACAGAGCGAGAGACAGAGAACGACAGAGTGAGGGACAGAGAACGACAGAGCGAGGGACAGAGAACGACAGAGCGAGAGACAGAGAACGACAGAACAAGAGGCAGAGAACGACTGAGCGAGAGAGAGACCCCGAGAGAGCGAAAGACAGAGAACGATAGAGAGAGAGACAGGGAATGACAGAGCGAGAGACAGACAACGAGAGAATGAAGAGCAAGATGCAGAGAACGACAGAGAGAGAGAGACAGAGAACGAGAAAGCGAGAGACAGAGGATGACAGAACGAGAGACAGAGAAAGACAGAGCGAGTGACAGAGAACGACAGAACGAGAGACAGGAACGACATAGCGAGAGACAGAGAACGACAGAGCGAGAGACAAAGAGCGACAGAGCGAGAGACAGAGAATGACAGAGCGAGAGACAGAGAATGACAGAGCGAGGGACAGAGAACGACAGAGCGAGGGACAGAGAACGACAGAGCGAGAGTCAGAGAATGACAGAGCGAGAGATAGAGAATGACAGAGCGAGAGATAGAGAACGACAGAGCGAGAGACAGAGAATGACAGAGTGAGAGACAGAGAACGACAGAGCGAGAGACAGAGAATGACAGAGCGAGAGACAGAGAACGACAGAGCGAGAGACAGAGAACAACAGACCGAGTGACAGACAACAACAGACCGAGTGACAGAGAACGACAGAGCGAGAGACAGAGAAGGACAGAGCAAGAGACAGAGAATGACAGACCGAGAGACAGAGAACGACAGAGCAAGAGACAGAGAACGACACAGCAAGAGACAGAGAATGACAGAGCGAGAGACAGAGAACGACAGAGTGAGAGACAAGAACTCCAGAGTGAGAGATTGAACGAGAAAGTGAGAGACAGAGAACGACAGAGCGAGAGACAGAGAGCGACAGAGCGAGAGACAGAGAGCGACAGAGCGAGAGACAGAGAGTGACAGAGCGAGAGAGAGAATGACAGAGCGAGAGACAGAGAACGACAGAGCGATAGACAGAGAGCGACAGAGCGAGAGACAGAGAACGACAGAGCGAGGGACTGAGAACGAGAGCGAGAGACAGAGAATGACAGAGCGAGAGACAGATAAGGACAGAGCGACAGACAGAGAAGGACAGAGAGAGAGAGGCAGAGAACAACAGAGCGAGAGACAGAGAACGACAGAGCGAGAGACAGAGAACGACAGACCGAGAGACAGAGAAGGACAAAGAGAAAGACAGAGAAGGACAGAGAGAAAGACAGAGAATGACAGAGCGAGAGACAGAGAATGACAGAGCGAGAGACAGAGAACGACAGAGCGAGAGACAGAGAACGACAGAGCGAGAGACAGAGAACGACAGAGCGAGAGACAGAGAAGGACAGAGCGAGAGACAGAGAACGACAGAGCGAGAGATAGAGAATGACAGAGCGAGAGACAGAGAAGGACAGAGAGAGAGACAGAGATCGAGAGAGTGAGAGACAGAGAATGACAGAGCGAGGGACAGGGAACGACAGAGCGAGGGACAGAGAACGACAGAGCAAGAGACAGAGAACGACAGAGCGAGAGACAGAGAACGACAGAGCGAGAGACAGAGAACGACAGAGCGAGAGACAGAGAATGACAGAGCGAGAGACAGAGAACGAGAGTGCGAGAGGCAGAGAACGACAGAGCGAGAGACAGAGAAGGACAGAGCGAGAGACAGAGAAGGACAGAGAGAGAGAGAGACAGAGAACGACAGAGAGAGAGAGACAGAGAACGACAGAGCGAGAGACAGAGAACGACAGAGCGAGAGACAAAGAGCGACAGAGCGAGAGACAGAGAATGACAGAGCGAGAGACAGAGAACGACAGAGCGAGAGACAGAGAACGACAGAGCGATGGGCAGAGAACGACAGAGCGAGAGACAGAGAACGACAGAACAAGAGGCAGAGAACGACTGAGCGAGAGAGAGACCCCGAGAGAGCGAAAGACAGAGAACGATAGAGAGAGAGACAGGGAATGACAGAGCGAGAAACAAACAACGAGAGAATGAAGAGCAAGATGCAGAGAACGACAGAGAGAGAGAGACAGAGAACGAGAAAGCGAGAGACAGAGGATGACAGAACGAGAGACAGAGAAAGACAGAGCGAGTGACGGAGAACGACAGAACAAGAGACAGGGAACGACATAGCGAGAGACAGAGAATGACAGAGCGAGAGACAGAGAACAACAGAGTGAGAGACAGAGAAAGACAGAGCGAGAGATAGAGAATGACAGAGCGAGGGACAGAGAACGACAGAGCGAGGGACAGAGAACGACAGAGCGAGAGTCAGAGAATGACAGAGCGAGAGATAGAGAATTACAGAGCGAGAGATAGAGAACGACAGAGCGAGAGACAGAGAATGACAGAGTGAGAGACAGAGAACGACAGAGCGAGAGACAGAGAATGACAGAGCGAGAGACAGAGAACGACAGAGCGAGAGACAGAGAACAACAGACCGAGTGACAGACAACAACAGACCGAGTGACAGAGAACGACAGAGCGAGAGACAGAGAAGGACAGAGCAAGAGACAGAGAATGACAGACCGAGAGACAGAGAACGACAGAGCAAGAGACAGAGAACGACAGAGCGAGAGACAGAGAACGACAGAGCGAGAGACAGAGAACGACAGAGCGAGAGACAGAGAACGACAGAGCGAGAGACAGAGAACGACAGAGCGAGGGACTGAGAACGACAGAGTGAGGGACAGAGAACGAGAGCGAGAGACAGAGAGCGACAGAGCGAGAGACAGAGAATGACAGAGCGAGA
Organism: Carcharodon carcharias; assembly: GCF_017639515.1. Taxonomy (NCBI): domain Eukaryota; kingdom Metazoa; phylum Chordata; class Chondrichthyes; order Lamniformes; family Lamnidae; genus Carcharodon; species Carcharodon carcharias. The sequence continues at coordinate 3,449,317 of NC_054506.1, forward strand.
GACAGATAAGGACAGAGCGAAAGACAGAGAAGGACAGAGAGAGAGAGGCAGAGAACAACAGAGCGAGAGACAGAGAACGACAGAGCGAGAGACAGAGAACGACAGACCGAGAGACAGAGAAGGACAAAGAGAAAGACAGAGAAGGACAGAGAGAAAGACAGAGAATGACAGAGCGAGAGACAGAGAATGACAGAGCGAGAGACAGAGAACGACAGAGCGAGAGACAGAGAACGACAGAGCGAGAGACAGAGAATGACAGAGCGAGAGACAGAGAACGACAGAGCGAGGGACAGAGAACGACAGAGCGAGAGACAGAGAATGACAGAGCGAGAGACAGAGAAGGACAGAGAGAGAGACAGAGATCGAGAGAGTGAGAGACAGAGAATGACAGAGCGAGAGACAGAGAACGACAGAGCGAGAGACAGAGAACGACAGAGCGAGAGACAGAGAACAACAGAGCGAGAGACAGAGAACAACAGAGCGAGAGAGAGAATGACAGAGCGAGAGACAGAGAACGACAGAGCGAGAGAGGAAAAAACAGAGAGAGAGACAGAGAACGACAGAGCGAGAGACAGAGAACGACAGAGCGAGAGACAGAGAACGACAGAGCGAGAGACAGAGAACGACAGAGCGAGAGACAGAGAACGACAGAGCGAGAGACAGAGAACGACAGAGCGAGAGACAGAGAATGACAGAGCGAGAGACAGAGAACGACAGAGCGAGAGACAGAGAACGACAGAGCGAGAGACAGAGAACGACAGAGCGAGAGACAGAGAACGACAGAGCGAGAGACAGAGAACGACAGAGCGAGAGACAGAGAACGACAGAGCGAGAGACAGAGAACGACAGAGCGAGAGACAGAGAACGACAGAGCGAGAGACAGAGAAGGACAGAGAGAGAGACAGAGAACGACAGAGCGAGAGACAGAGAACGACAGAGCGAGAGACAGAGAACGACAGAGCGAGAGACAGAGAACGACAGAGCGAGAGACAGAGAACGACAGAGCGAGAGACAGAGAACGACAGAGCGAGAGACAGAGAACGACAGAGCGAGAGACAGAGAACGACAGAGCGAGAGACAGAGAACGACAGAGCGAGAGACAGAGAACGACAGAGCGAGAGACAGAGAACGACAGAGCGAGAGGCAGAGAACGACAGAGCGAGAGACAGAGAACGACAGAGCGAGAGACAGAGAACGACAGAGCGAGAGACAGAGAACGACAGAGCGAAAGACAGAGAATGACAGAGCGAGAGACAGAGAACGACAGAGCGAGAGACAGAGAACGACAGAGCGAGAGACAGAGAACGACAGAGCGAGAGACAGAGAACGACAGAGCGAGAGACAGAGAACGACAGAGCGAGAGACAGAGAAGGACAGAGCGAGAGACAGAGAAGGACAGAGAGAGAGAGAGACAGAGAACAACAGAGCGAGAGACAGAGAACGACAAGCGAGAGACAGAGAACGACAGAGCAAGAGACAGAGAACAACAGAGGGAGGGACAGAGAACGACAGAGCGAGAGACAGAGATCGACAGAGCAAGAGGCAGAAAATGACAGAGCGAGCGACAGAGAAGGACAGAGCACGACAGAGCGAGAGACAGAGAAGGACAGAGCGAGAGACAGAGAATGACAGAGCGAGAGACAGAGAAGGACAGAGCGAGAGACAGAGAACGACAGCCCGGGAGGCAGAGAATGACAGAGCGAGAGACAGAGAAGGACAAAGCGAGAGACAGAGAACGAGAAAGCGAGAGACTGAGAATGACAGAGCGAGAGACAGAGAACGACAGAGCGAGAGACAGAGAATGACAGAGCGAGAGACAGAGAACGACAGAGCGAGAGGCAGAGAATGACAGAGCGAGAGACAGAGAAGGACAGAGCGAGAGACAGAGAATGACAGAGCGAGAGACAGAGAATGACAGAGCGAGAGACAGAGAAGGACAGAGCGAGAGACAGAGAACGACAGAGCGAGAGACAGAGAATGACAGAGCGAGAGACAGAGAACGACAGAGCGAGAGACAGAGAACGACAGAGCGAGAGACAGAGAATGACAGAGCGAGAGACAGAGAAGGACAGAGCGAGAGACAGAGAACGACAGAGCGAGAGACAGAGAACGACAGAGCGAGAGACAGAGAACGACAGAGCGAGAGACAGAGAACGACAGAGCGAGAGACAGAGAACGACAGAGCGAGAGACAGAGAACGACAGAGCGAGAGACAGAGAACGACAGAGCGAGAGACAGAGAACGACAGAGCGAGAGACAGAGAACGACAGAGCGAGAGACAGAGAACGACAGAGCGAGAGACAGAGAACGACAGAGCGAGAGACAGAGAACGACAGAGCGAGAGACAGAGAACGACAGAGCGAGAGACAGAGAACGACAGAGCGAGAGACAGAGAACGACAGAGCGAGAGACAGAGAACGACAGAGCGAGAGACAGAGAACGACAGAGCGAGAGACAGAGAACGACAGAGCGAGAGACAGAGAACGACAGAGCGAGAGACAGAGAACGACAGAGCGAGAGACAGAGAACGACAGAGCGAGAGACAGAGAACGACAGAGCGAGAGACAGAGAACGACAGAGCGAGAGACAGAGAACGACAGAGCGAGAGACAGAGAACGACAGAGCGAGGGACAGAGAACGACAGAGCGAGAGACAGAGAACGACAGAGCGAGAGACAGAGAACGACAGAGCGAGAGACAGAGAACGACAGAGCGAGAGACAGAGAACGACAGAGCGAGAGACAGAGAACGACAGAGCGAGAGACAGAGAACGACAGAGCGAGAGACAGAGAACGACAGAGCGAGAGACAGAGAACGACAGAGCGAGAGACAGAGAACGACAGAGCGAGAGACAGAGAACGACAGAGCGAGAGACAGAGAAGGACAGAGCGAGAGACAGAGAACGACAGAGCGAGAGACAGAGAACGACAGAGCGAGAGACAGAGAACGACAGAGCGAGAGACAGAGAGCGACAGAGCGAGAGACAGAGAACGACAGAGCGAGGGACAGAGAACGACAGAGCGAGGGACAGAGAACGACAGAGCGAGAGACAGAGAACGACAGAGCGAGAGACAGAGAATGACAGAGCGAGAGACAGAGAACGACAGAGCGAGAGACAGAGAACGACAGAGCGAGAGACAGAGAACGACAGAGCGATAGACAGAGAGTGACAGAGCGAGAGACAGAGAACGACAGAGCGAGAGACAGAGAACGACAGAGCGAGAGAGAGAATGACAGAGCGAGAGACAGAGAACGACAGAGCGAGAGACAGAGAACGACAGAGCGAGAGACAGAGAACGACAGAGCGAGGGACAGAGAACGACAGAGCGAGAGACAGAGAGCGACAGAGCGAGAGACAGAGAATGACAGAGCGAGAGACAGAGAACTACAGAGCGAGAGACAGAGAACGACAGAGCGAGAGACAGAGAACGACAGAGCGAGAGACAGAGAACGACAGAGCGAGAGACAGAGAACGACAGAGCGAGAGACAGAGAACGACAGAGCGAGAGACAGAGAACGACAGAGCGAGAGACAGAGAACGACAGAGCAAGAGACAGAAAATGACAGAGCGAGCGACAGAGAAGGACAGAGCACGACAGAGCGAGGGACAGAGAACGACAGAGCGAGGGACAGAGAACGACAGAGCGAGAGACAGAGAACGACAGAGCGAGAGACAGAGAATGACAGAGCGAGGGACAGAGAAGGACAGAGCGAGAGACAGAGAACGACAGAGCGAGGGACAGAGAACGACAGAGCGAGAGACAGAGAATGACAGAGCGAGAGACAGAGAACGACAGAGCGAGAGACAGAGAACGACAGAGCGAGAGACAGAGAACGACAGAGCGAGGGACAGAGAACGACAGAGCGAGAGACAGAGAAGACAGAGCGAGAGACAGAGAGCGACAGAGCGAGAGACAGAGAATGACAGAGCGAGAGACAGAGAAGGACAGAGCGAGAGACAGAGAACGACAGAGAGAGAGAGCAGAGATCGACAGAGCGAGAGACAGAGAACGACAGAGCGAGAGACAGAGAACGACAGAGCGAGAGACAGAGAAGGACAGAGCGAGAGACAGAGAACGACAGAGCGAGAGACAGAGAATGACAGAGCGAGAGACAGAGAATGACAGAGCGAGAGACAGAGAACGACAGAGCGAGAGACAGAGAACGACAGAGCGAGAGACAGAGAACGACAGAGCGAGAGACAGAGAACGACAGAGCGAGAGACAGAGAACGACAGAGCGAGAGACAGAGAATGACAGAGCGAGAGACAGAGAACGACAGAGCGAGAGACAGAGAACGACAGAGCGAGAGACAGAGAACGACAGAGCGAGAGACAGAGAACGACAGAGCGAGAGACAGAGAACGACAGAGCGAGAGACAGAGAACGACAGAGCGAGAGACAGAGAACGACAGAGCGAGAGACAGAGAACGACAGAGCGAGAGACAGAGAACGACAGAGCGAGAGACAGAGAACGACAGAGCGAGAGACAGAGAACGACAGAGCGAAGAGACAGAGAACGACAGAGCGAGAGACAGAGAACGACAGAGCGAGAGACAGAGAACGACAGAGCGAGAGACAGAGAACGACAGAGCGAGAGACAGAGAACGACAGAGCGAGAGACAGAGAACGACAGAGCGAGAGACAGAGAACGACAGAGCGAGAGACAGAGAACGACAGAGCGAGAGACAGAGAACGACAGAGCGAGAGACAGAGAACGACAGAGCGAGAGACAGAGAACGACAGAGCGAGAGACAGAGAACGACAGAGCGAGAGACAGAGAACGACAGAGCGAGGGACAGAGAACGACAGAGCGAGAGACAGAGAACGACAGAGCGAGAGACAGAGAAGCGACAGAGCGAGAGACAGAGAAGGACAGAGCGAGAGACAGATAAGGACAGAGCGAAAGACAGAGAAGGACAGAGAGAGAGAGGCAGAGAACAACAGAGCGAGAGACAGAGAACGACAGAGCGAGAGACAGAGAACGACAGACCGAGAGACAGAGAAGGACAAAGAGAAAGACAGAGAAGGACAGAGAGAAAGACAGAGAATGACAGAGCGAGAGACAGAGAATGACAGAGCGAGAGACAGAGAACGACAGAGCGAGAGACAGAGAACGACAGAGCGAGAGACAGAGAACGACAGAGCGAGAGACAGAGAACGACAGAGCGAGGGACAGAGAACGACAGAGCGAGAGACAGAGAATGACAGAGCGAGAGACAGAGAAGGACAGAGAGAGAGACAGAGATCGAGAGAGTGAGAGACAGAGAATGACAGAGCGAGAGACAGAGAACGAGAGTGCGAGAGGCAGAGAACGACAGAGCGAGAGACAGAGAACGACAGAGCGAGAGACAGAGAACGACAGAGCGAGAGACAGAGAATGACAGAGCGAGAGACAGAGAACGAGAGTGCGAGAGGCAGAGAACGACAGAGCGAGAGACAGAGAAGGACAGAGCGAGAGACAGAGAAGGACAGAGAGAGAGAGACAGAGAACGACAGAGAGAGAGAGACAGAGAACGACAGAGCGAGAGACAGAGAACGACAGAGCGAGAGACAAAGAGCGACAGAGCGAGAGACAGAGAATGACAGAGCGAGAGACAGAGAACGACAGAGCGAGAGACAGAGAACGACAGAGCGATGGGCAGAGAACGACAGAGCGAGAGACAGAGAACGACAGAACAAGAGGCAGAGAACGACAGAGCGAGAGAGAGAGACCGAGAGAGCGAAAGACAGAGAACGATAGAGAGAGAGACAGGGAATGACAGAGCGAGAAACAAACAACGAGAGAATGAAGAGCAAGATGCAGAGAACGACAGAGAGAGAGACAGAGAACGAGAAACGAGAGACAGAGGATGACAGAACGAGAGACCGAGAAAGACAGAGCGAGAGACAGAGAACGACAGAACAAGAGACAGGGAACGACATAGCGAGAGACAGAGAATGACAGAGCGAGAGACAGAGAACAACAGAGTGAGAGACAGAGAAAGACAGAGCGAGAGATAGAGAATGACAGAGCGAGGGACAGAGAACGACAGAGCGAGGGACAGAGAACGACAGAGCGAGAGTCAGAGAATGACAGAGCGAGAGATAGAGAATGACAGAGCGAGAGATAGAGAATGACAGAGCGAGGGACAGAGAATGACAGACCGAGAGACAGAGAACGACAGAGCAAGAGACAGAGAACGACAGAGCAAGAGACAGAGAATGACAGAGCGAGAGACAGAGAACGACAGAGTGAGAGACAAGAACTCCAGAGTGAGAGATTGAACGAGAGAGCGAGAGACAGAGAACGACAGAGCGAGAGACAGAGAGCGACAGAGCGAGAGACAGAGAGCGACAGAGCGAGAGACGGAGAACAACAGAGCGAGAGACAGAGAACGACAGAGCGAGAGACAGAGAACGACAGAGCGAGAGACGGAGAACAACAGAGCGAGAGAGGGAATGACAGAGAGAGAGACAGAGAACGAAAGAGCAAGAGACAGAGAACGACAGAACGAGAGACAGAGAACGACAGAACGAGAGACAGAGAACGGCAGAGCGAGAGACAAAGAGCGACAGAGTGAGAGACAAAGAGCGACAGAGTGAGAGACAAAGAGCGACAGAGTGAGAGACAAAGAGCGACAGAGAGACAAGAACTCCAGAGCGAGAGAGAGGACGACAGAGCGAGAGACAGAGAACGACAGAGAGAGGGACAGAGCGAGAGAGAGAGAATGACAGAGCGAGAGACAGAGAACGACAGAGCGAGAGACAGAGAACTACAGAGCGAGAGACAGAGAACTACAGAGCGAGAGACAGAGAAGGACAGAGCGAGAGACAGAGAACAACAGAGCGAGAGAGAGAATGACAGAGCGAGAGACAGAGAACGACAGAGCGAGAGAGGGAAAAACAGAGAGAGAGACGGAGAACGACAGAGCGAGAGAGAGAATGACAGAGCGAGAGACAGAGAACGACAGAGCGAGAGAGGGAACGACAGAGAGAGAGAGAGAATAACAGGGCGAGAGGCAGAGAACAACAGAGCGAGAGACAGAGAATGACAGAGCGAGAGACAGAGAACGACAGAGCGAGAGACAGAGAACGACAGAGCGAGAGATGGAGAACAACAGAGCGAGAGACAGAGAACGACAGAGCGAGAGACAGAGAATGAAAGAGCGAGAGACAGAGAATGACAGAGCGAGAGACAGAGAACGACAGAGCGAGAGACAGAGAAGGACAGAGCGAGAGACAGAGAATGACAGAGCGAGAGACAGAGAACGACAGAGCGAGAGACAGAGAGCGACAGAGCGAGAGACAGAGAACGACAGAGCGAGGGACAGAGAACGACAGAGCGAGAGACAGAGAACGACAGAGCGAGAGACAGAGAACGACAGAGCGAGAGACAGAGAACGACAGAGCGAGAGACAGAGAATGACAAAGCGAGAGACAGAGAACGACAGAGCGAGACACAGAGAACGACAGAGCGAGAGACAGAGAACGACAGAGCGAGAGACAGAGAACGACAGAGCGAGAGGCAGAGAATGACAGAGCGACAGACAGAGAACGACAGAGCGAGATACAGAGAAGGACAAAGCGAGGGACAGAGAACGACAGAGCGATAGACAGAGAGCGACAGAGCGAGAGACAGAGAACGACAGAGCGAGAGACAGAGAACGACAGAGCGAAATACAGAGAATGACAGAGCGAGAGACAGAGAACGACAGAGCAAGAGTCAGAGAATGACAGAGCGAGAGACAGAGAACGACAGAGTGAGGGACAGAGAACGACAGAGCGAGAGACAGAGAGCGACAGAGCGAGAGACAGAGAATGACAGAGCGAGAGACAGAGAAGGACAGAGCGAGAGACAGAGAAGGACAGAGAGAGAGAGAGACAGAGAATGACAGAGCGAGAGGCAGAGAATGAAAGATCGAGAGACAGAGAACGACAGAGCGAGAGACAGAGAATGACAGAGAAAGAGACAGAGAACGACAGAGCGAGAGGCAGAGAACGACAGAGCGAGAGACAGAGAACGACAGAGCGAGAGACAGAGAACGACAGAGCGAGAGAGAGAGAACGACAGAGCGAAAGACAGAGAATGACAGAGCGAGAGACAGAGAACGACAGAGCGAGAGACAGAGAACGACAGAGCGAGAGACAGAGAACGACAGAGTGAGGGACAGAGAACGACAGAGCGAGAGACAGAGAACGACAGAGCGAGAGACAGAGAATGACAGAGCGAGAGACAGAGAACGACAGAGCGAGAGACAGAGAACGACAGAGCGAGGGACAGAGAACGACAGAGCGATAGACAGAGAGTGACAGAGCGAGAGACAGAGAACGACAGAGCGAGAGAGAGAGAACGACAGAGCGAAAGACAGAGAATGACAGAGCGAGAGACAGAGAACGACAGAGCGAGAGACAGAGAACGACAGAGCGAGAGACAGAGAACGACAGAGCGAGAGACAGAGAACGACAGACTGAGGGACAGAGAACGACAGAGCGAGAGACAGAGAGCGACAGAGCGAGAGACAGAGAATGACAGAGCGAGAGACAGAGAAGGACAGAGCGAGAGACAGAGAAGGACAGAGAGAGAGAGACAGAGAACAACAGAGCGAGAGACAGAGAACGACAGAGCGAGAGACAGAGAACGACAGAGCAAGAGACAGAGAACAACAGAGGGAGGGACAGAGAACGACAGAGCGAGAGACAGAGACCGACAGAGCAAGAGGCAGAAAATGACAGAGCGAGCGACAGAGAAGGACAGAGCACGACAGAGCGAGAGACAGAGAAGGACAGAGCGAGAGACAGAGAATGACAGAGCGAGAGACAGAGAAGGACAGAGCGAGAGACAGAGAACGACAGCGCGGGAGGCAGAGAATGACAGAGCGAGAGACAGAGAAGGACAAAGCGAGAGACAGAGAACGACAGAGCGAAAGAGAGAGAATGACAGAGCGAGAGACAGAGAACGACAGAGCGAGAGACAGAGAACGACAGAGCGAGAGACAGAGAACGACAGAGCGAGAGACAGAGAATGACAGAGCGAGAGACAGAGAACGACAGAGCGAGAGACAGAGAACGACAGAGCGAGAGACAGAGAACGACAGAGCGAGAGACAGAGAACGACAGAGCGAGAGACAGAGAACGACAGAGCGAGAGACAGAGAACGACAGAGCAGAGAGACAGAGAACGACAGAGCGAGGACAGAGAACGACAGAGCGAGGACAGAGAACGACAGAGCGAGAGACAGAGAATGACAGAGCGAGGAGACAGAGAACGACAGAGCGAGAGACAGAGAACGACAGAGCGAGAGACAGAGAACGACAGAGCGAGAGACAGAGAACGACAGAGCGAGAGAGAGAGAATGACAGAGCGAGAGACAGAGAACGACAGAGCGAGAGACAGAGAACGACAGAGCGAGAGACAGAGAACGACAGAGCGAGAGACAGAGAACGACAGAGCGAGAGACAGAGAAGGACAAAGAGAAAGACAGAGAAGGACAGAGCGAGAGACAGAGAAGACAGAGCGAGAGACAGAGAATGACAGAGCGAGAGACAGAGAACGACAGAGCGAGAGACAGAGAACGACAGAGCGAGAGACAGAGAGCGACAGAGCGAGAGACAGAGAACGACAGAGCGAGAGACAGAGAACGACAGAGCGAGAGACAGAGAACGACAGAGCGAGAGACAGAGAACGACAGAGCGAGAGACAGAGAACGACAGAGCGAGGGACAGAGAACGACAGAGCGAGAGACAGAGAATGACAGAGCGAGAGACAGAGAAGGACAGAGCGAGGAGACAGAGAACGACAGAGCGAGGGACAGAGAACGACAGAGCGAGGGACAGAGAACGACAGAGCGAGGGACAGAGAACGACAGAGCGAGAGACAGAGAGCGACAGAGCGAGAGACAGAGAATGACAAAGCGAGAGAGAGAGAACGACAGAGCGAAAGAGAGAGAATGACAGAGCGAGAGAGAGAGAACGACAGAGCGAGAGACAGAGAACGACAGAGCGAGAGACAGAGAACGACAGAGTGAGGGACAGAGAACGACAGAGAGAGGTTCAGAGAACGAGAGCGAGAGACAGAGAGCGACAGAGCGAGAGACAGAGAATGACAGAGCGAGAGACAGAGAAGGACAGAGCGACAGACAGAGAAGGACAGAGAGAGAGAGGCAGAGAACAACAGAGCGAGAGACAGAGAACGACAGAGCAAGAGACAGAGAACGACAGACCGAGAGACAGAGAAGGACAAAGAGAAAGACAGAGAAGGACAGAGAGAAAGACAGAGAATGACAGAGCGAGAGACAGAGAGCGACAGAGCGAGAGACAGAGAACGACAGAGCGAGGGACAGAGAATGACAGAGCGAGAGACAGAGAATGACAGAGCGAGAGACAGAGAACGACAGAGCGAGAGACAGAGAATGACAGAGCGAGAGACAGAGAATGACAAAGCGAGAGACAGAGAACGACAGAGCGAGACACAGAGAACGACAGAGCGAGACACAGAGAACGACAGAGCGAGAGGCAGAGAACGACAGAGCGACAGACAGAGAACGACAGACCGAGAGACAGAGAAGGACAAAGAGAAAGACAGAGAAGGACAGAAAGACAGAGAATGACAGAGCGAGAAACAGAGAAGGACAGAGCGAGAGACAGAGAACGAGAGAGTGAGAGACAGAGAATGACAGAGCAAGGGACAGAGAACGACAGAGCGAGGGACAGAGAACGACAGAGCAAGAGACAGAGAACGACAGAGCAAGAGACAGAGAACGACAGAGCGAGAGACAGAGAACGACAGAGCGAGAGACAGAGAACGACAGAGCGAGAGACAGAGAATGACAGAGCGAGAGACAGAGAACGAGAGTGCGAGAGGCAGAGAACGACAGAGCGAGAGACAGAGAAGGACAGAGAGAGAGACAGAGAACGACAGAGCGAGAGACAGAGAACGACAGAGCGAGAGACAGAGAGCGACAGAGCGAGAGACAGAGAAGGACAGAGCGAGAGACAGAGAACGACAGAGCGAGAGACAGAGAACGACAGAGCGAGAGACAGAGAACGACAGAGCGAAAGACAGAGAATGACAGAGCGAGAGACAGAGAACGACAGAGCAAGAGTCAGAGAATGACAGAGCGAGAGACAGAGAACGACAGAGCGAGGGACAGAGAACGACAGAGCGAGAGACAGAGAGCGACAGAGCGAAAGACAGAGAATGACAGAGCGAGAGACAGAGAAGGACAGAGCGAGAGACAGAGAAGGACAGAGAGAGAGAGAGACAGAGAACAAAAGAGCGAGAGACAGAGAACGACAGAGCGAGAGACAGAGAACGACAGAGCAAGAGACAGAGAACGACAGAGCGAGTGACAGAGAACGACAGAGCGAGAGACAGAGAATGACAGAGCGAGAGGACAGAGAACGAAAGAGCGAGAGACAGAGAACGACAGAGCGAGAGACAGAGAACGACAGAGCGAGAGACAGAGAACGACAGAGCGAGAGGACAGAGAACGACAGAGCGAGAGACAGAGAACGACAGAGCGAGAGACAGAGAACGACAGAGCGAGAGACAGAGAACGACAGAGCGAGAGACAGAGAATGACAGAGCGAGAGACAGAGAACGACAGAGCGAGAGACAGAGAACGACAGAGCGAGAGACAGAGAACGACAGAGCGAGAGACAGAGAACGACAGAGCGAGAGACAGAGAACGACAGAGCGAGAGACAGAGAATGACAGAGCGAGAGACAGAGAACGACAGAGCGAGAGACAGAGAACGACAGAGCGAGAGACAGAGAACGACAGAGCGAGAGACAGAGAACGACAGAGCGAGAGACAGAGAACGACAGAGCGAGAGACAGAGAACGACAGAGCGAGAGACAGAGAATGACAGAGCGAGAGACAGAGAACGACAGAGCGAGAGACAGAGAACGACAGAGCGAGAGACAGAGAACGACAGAGCGAGAGACAGAGAAGACAGAGCGAGAGACAGAGAAAGACAGAGCGAGAGACAGAGAACGACAGAGCGAGAGACAGAGAACGACAGAGCGAGAGACAGAGAATGACAGAGCGAGAGACAGAGAACAACAGAGTGAGAGACAGAGAATGACAGAGCGAGAGACAGAGAACGACAGAGCGAGGGACAGAGAACGACAGAGCGAGGGACAGAGAACGACAGAGCGAGAGTCAGAGAATGACAGAGCGAGAGACAGAGAATGACAGAGCGAGAGACAGAGAATGACAGAGCGAGGGACAGAGAATGACAGAGCGAGAGACAGAGAACGACAGAGCGAGAGACAGAGAACGACAGAGCAAGAGACAGAGAATGACAGAGCGAGAGACAGAGAACGACAGAGCGAGAGGCAGAGAACTCCAGAGTGAGAGATTGAACGACAGAGCGAGAGACAGAGAACGACAGAGCGAGAGACAGAGAACGACAGAGCGAGAGACAGAGAACGACAGAGCGAGAGACAGAGAACGACAGAGCGAGAGACAGAGAATGACAGAGCGAGAGACAGAGAACGACAGAGCGAGAGACAGAGAACGACAGAGCGAGAGACAGAGAACGACAGAGCGAGAGACAGAGAACGACAGAGCGAGAGACAGAGAACGACAGAGCGAGAGACAGAGAAGCGACAGAGCGAGAGACAGAGAACGACAGAGCGAGAGACAGAGAGGACAGAGCGAGAGACAGAGAACGACAGAGCGAGAGACAGAGAACGACAGAGCGAGAGACAGAGAACGACAGAGCGAGAGACAGAGAACGACAGAGCGAGAGACAGAGAACGACAGAGCGAGAGACAGAGAACGACAGAGCGAGAGACAGAGAACGACAGAGCGAGAGACAGAGAACGACAGAGCGAGAGACAGAGAACGACAGAGCGAGAGACAGAGAACGACAGAGCGAGAGACAGAGAACGACAGAGCGAGAGACAGAGAACGACAGAGCGAGAGACAGAGAAAGACAGAGAGAGAGACAGAGAACGACAGAGCGAGAGACAGAGAATGACAGAGCGAGAGACAGAGAACGACAGAGCGAGAGACAGAGAACGACAGAGCGAGAGACAGAGAATGACAGAGCGAGAGGACAGAGAACGACAGAGCGAGAGACAGAGAACGACAGAGCGAGAGACAGAGAACGACAGAGCGAGAGACAGAGAACGACAGAGCGAGAGACAGAGAACGACAGAGCGAGAGACAGAGAACGACAGAGCGAGAGACAGAGAATGACAGAGCGAGAGACAGAGAACGACAGAGCGAGAGACAGAGAACGACAGAGCGAGAGACAGAGAACGACAGAGCGAGAGACAGAGAACGACAGAGCGAGAGACAGAGAACGACAGAGCGAGAGACAGAGAACGACAGAGCGAGAGACAGAGAACGACAGAGCGAGGGACAGAGAACGACAGAGCGAGAGACAGAGAACGACAGAGCGAGAGACAGAGAACGACAGAGCGAGAGACAGAGAATGACAGAGCGAGAGACAGAGAATGACAAAGCGAGAGACAGAGAACGACAGAGCGAGACACAGAGAACGACAGAGCGAGAGACAGAGAACGACAGAGCGAGAGGCAGAGAACGACAGAGCGACAGACAGAGAACGACAGAGCGAGATACAGAGAAGGACAAAGCGAGGGACAGAGAACGACAGAGCGATAGACAGAGAGCGACAGAGCGAGAGACAGAGAACGACAGAGCGAGAGACAGAGAACGACAGAGCGAAATACAGAGAATGACAGAGCGAGAGACAGAGAACGACAGAGCAAGAGTCAGAGAATGACAGAGCGAGAGACAGAGAACGACAGAGTGAGGGACAGAGAACGACAGAGCGAGAGACAGAGAGCGACAGAGCGAGAGACAGAGAATGACAGAGCGAGAGACAGAGAAGGACAGAGCGAGAGACAGAGAAGGACAGAGAGAGAGAGACAGAGAATGACAGAGCGAGAGGCAGAGAATGAAAGATCGAGAGACAGAGAACGACAGATCGAGAGACAGAGAATGACAGAGAAGAGACAGAGAACGACAGAGCGAGAGGCAGAGAACGACAGAGCGAGAGACAGAGAACGACAGAGCGAGAGACAGAGAACGACAGAGCGAGAGAGAGAGAACGACAGAGCGAAAGACAGAGAATGACAGAGCGAGAGACAGAGAACGACAGAGCGAGAGACAGAGAACGACAGAGCGAGAGACAGAGAACGACAGAGTGAGGGACAGAGAACGACAGAGCGAGAGACAGAGAACGACAGAGCGAGAGACAGAGAATGACAGAGCGAGAGACAGAGAACGACAGAGCGAGAGACAGAGAACGACAGAGCGAGGGACAGAGAACGACAGAGCGATAGACAGAGAGTGACAGAGCGAGAGACAGAGAACGACAGAGCGAGAGAGAGAGAACGACAGAGCGAAAGACAGAGAATGACAGAGCGAGAGACAGAGAACGACAGAGCGAGAGACAGAGAACGACAGAGCGAGAGACAGAGAACGACAGAGTGAGGGACAGAGAACGACAGAGCGAGAGACAGAGAGCGACAGAGCGAGAGACAGAGAATGACAGAGCGAGAGACAGAGAAGGACTGAGCGAGAGACAGAGAAGGACAGAGAGAGAGAGACAGAGAACAACAGAGCGAGAGACAGAGAACGACAGAGCGAGAGACAGAGAACGACAGAGCAAGAGACAGAGAACAACAGAGGGAGGGACAGAGAACGACAGAGCGAGAGACAGAGACCGACAGAGCAAGAGGCAGAAAATGACAGAGCGAGCGACAGAGAAGGACAGCGCACGACAGAGCGAGAGACAGAGAAGGACAGAGCGAGTGACAGAGAATGACAGAGCGAGAGACAGAGAAGGACAGAGCGAGAGACAGAGAACGACAGCGCGTGAGGCAGAGAATGACAGAGCGAGAGACAGAGAAGGACAAAGCGAGAGACAGAGAACGAGAAAGCCAGAGACTGAGAATGACAGAGCGAGAGACAGAGAACGACAGAGCGAGAGACAGAGAATGACAGAGCGAGAGACAGAGAACGACAGAGCGAGAGACAGAGACGACAGAGCGAGAGACAGAGAACGACAGAGCGAGAGACAGAGGAGCGACAGAGCGAGAGACAGAGAATGACAGAGCGAGAGACAGAGAACGACAGAGCGAGAGACAGAGAACGACAGAGCGAGAGACAGAGAACGACAGAGCGAGGGACAGAGAACGACAGAGCGAGAGACAGAGAACGACAGAGCGAGAGACAGAGAACGACAGAGCGAGAGACAGAGAACGACAGAGCGAGAGACAGAGAATGACAGAGCGAGAGACAGAGAACGAGAGTGCGAGAGGCAGAGAACGACAGAGCGAGAGACAGAGAAGGACAGAGCGAGAGACAGAGAACGACAGAGCGAGAGACAGAGAACGACAGAGCGAGAGACAGAGAGCGACAGAGCGAGAGACAGAGAAGGACAGAGCGAGAGACAGAGAACGACAGAGCGAGAGACAGAGAACGACAGAGCGAGAGGCAGAGAACGACAGAGCGAGAGACAGAGAACGACAGAGCTAGAGACAGAGAACGACAGAGCGAGAGACAGAGAACGACAGATGGAGAGACAGAGAACGACAGAGCGAGGGACAGATAACGACAGAGCGAGGGACAGCGAACGACAGAGCGAGGGACAGAGAACGACAGAGCGAGGGACAGAGAACGACAGAGCAAGAGACAGAGAACGACAGAGCGAGGGACAGAGAACGACAGAGCGAGGGACAGAGAACGACAGAGCGAGGGACAGAGAACGACAGAGCGAGAGACAGAGAGCGACAGAGCGAGAGACAGAGAATGACAAAGCGAGAGAGAGAGAACGACAGAGCGAAAGAGAGAGAATGACAGAGCGAGAGAGAGAGAACGACAGAGCGAGAGACAGAGAACGACAGAGCGAGAGACAGAGAACGACAGAGTGAGGGACAGAGAACGACAGAGTGAGGTTCAGAGAACGAGAGCGAGAGACAGAGAGCGACAGAGCGAGAGACAGAGAATGACAGAGCGAGAGACAGAGAAGGACAGAGCGACAGACAGAGAAGGACAGAGAGAGAGAGGCAGAGAACAACAGAGCGAGAGACAGAGAACGACAGAGCAAGAGACAGAGAACGACAGACCGAGAGACAGAGAAGGACAAAGAGAAAGACAGAGAAGGACAGAGAGAAAGACAGAGAATGACAGAGCGAGAGACAGAGAGCGACAGAGCGAGAGACAGAGAACGACAGAGCGAGGGACAGAGAATGACAGAGCGAGAGACAGAGAACGACAGAGCGAGAGACAGAGAACGACAGAGCGAGAGACAGAGAATGACAGAGCGAGAGACAGAGAATGACAAAGCGAGAGACAGAGAACGACAGAGCGAGACACAGAGAACGACAGAGCGAGAGACAGAGAACGACAGAGCGAGAGGCAGAGAACGACAGAGCGACAGACAGAGAACGACAGACGAGAGACAGAGAAGGACAAAGAGAAAGACAGAGAAGGACAGAGCAAGACAGAGAATGACAGAGCGAGAACAGAGAAGGACAGAGCGAGAGACAGAGAACGAGAGAGTGAGAGACAGAGAACTGACAGAGCAAGGGACAGAGAACGACAGAGCGAGGGACAGAGAACGACAGAGCAGAGACAGAGAACGACAGAGCAAGAGACAGAGAACGACAGAGCGAGAGACAGAGAACGACTGAGCGAGAGACAGAGAACGACAGAGCGAGAGACAGAGAATGACAGAGCGAGAGACAGAGAACGAGAGTGCGAGAGGCAGAGAACGACAGAGCGAGAGACAGAGAAGGACAGAGAGAGAGACAGAGAACGACAGAGCGAGAGACAGAGAACGACAGAGCGAGAGACAGAGAGCGACCGAGCGAGAGACAGAGAAGGACAGAGCGAGAGACAGAGAACGACAGAGCGAGAGACAGAGAACGACAGAGCGAGAGACAGAGAACGACAGAGCGAAAGACAGAGAATGACAGAGCGAGAGACAGAGAACGACAGAGCAAGAGTCAGAGAATGACAGAGCGAGAGACAGAGAACGACAGAGCGAGGGACAGAGAACGACAGAGCGAGAGACAGAGAGCGACAGAGCGAGAGACAGAGAATGACAGAGCGAGAGACAGAGAAGGACAGAGCGAGAGACAGAGAAGGACAGAGAGAGAGAGAGACAGAGAACAATAGAGCGAGAGACAGAGAACGACAGAGCGAGAGACAGAGAACGACAGAGCAAGAGACAGAGAACGACAGAGCGAGGGACAGAGAACGACAGAGCGAGAGACAGAGAATGACAGAGCAAGAGACAGAGAACAACAGAGGGAGGGACAGAGAACGACAGAGCGAGAGACAGAGACCGACAGAGCAAGAGGCAGAAAATGACAGAGCGAGCGACAGAGAAGGACAGCGCACGACAGAGCGAGAGACAGAGAAGGACAGAGCGAGAGACAGAGAATGACAGAGCGAGAGACAGAGAAGGACAGAGCGAGAGACAGAGAACGACAGAGCGAGAGACAGAGAATGACAGAGCGAGAGACAGAGAAGGACAGAGCGAGAGACAGAGAACGACAGAGCGAGAGACAGAGAATGACAGAGCGAGAGACAGAGAACGACAGAGCGAGAGACAGAGAATGACAGAGCGAGAGACAGAGAACGACAGAGCGAGAGACAGAGAATGACAGAGCGAGAGACAGAGAAGGACAGAGCGAGAGACAGAGAACGACAGAGCGAGAGACAGAGAATGACAGAGCGAGAGACAGAGAAGGACAGAGCGAGAGACAGAGAACGACAGAGCGAGAGACAGAGAATGACAGAGCGAGAGACAGAGAACGACAGAGCGAGAGACAGAGAACGACAGAGCGAGAGACAGAGAACGACAGAGCGAGAGACAGAGAACGACAGAGCGAGAGACAGAGAACGACAGAGCGAGAGACAGAGAACGACAGAGCGAGAGACAGAGAACGACAGAGCGAGAGACAGAGAACGACAGAGCGAGAGACAGAGAACGACAGAGCGAGAGACAGAGAACGACAGAGCGAGAGACAGAGAACGACAGAGCGAGAGACAGAGAACGACAGAGCGAGAGACAGAGAACGACAGAGCGAGAGACAGAGAACGACAGAGCGAGAGGACAGAGAACGACAGAGCGAGAGACAGAGAACGACAGAGCGAGAGACAGAGAACGACAGAGCGAGGGACAGAGAACGACAGAGCGAGGGACAGAGAACGACAGAGCGAGGGACAGAGAACGACAGAGCGAGGGACAGAGAACGACAGAGCGAGAGACAGAGAACGACAGAGCGAGGGACAGAGAACGACAGAGCGAGGGACAGAGAACGACAGAGCGAGGGACAGAGAACGACAGAGCGAGAGACAGAGAAGCGACAGAGCGAGAGACAGAGAATGACAGAGCGAGAGAGAGAGAACGACAGAGCGAAAGAGAGAGAATGACAGAGCGAGAGAGAGAGAACGACAGAGCGAGAGACAGAGAACGACAGAGCGAGAGACAGAGAACGACAGAGTGAGGGACAGAGAACGACAGAGTGAGGTTCAGAGAACGAGAGCGAGAGACAGAGAGCGACAGAGCGAGAGACAGAGAATGACAGAGCGAGAGACAGAGAAGGACAGAGCGACAGACAGAGAAGGACAGAGAGAGAGAGGCAGAGAACAACAGAGCGAGAGACAGAGAACGACAGAGCAAGAGACAGAGAACGACAGACCGAGAGACAGAGAAGGACAAAGAGAAAGACAGAGAAGGACAGAGAGAAAGACAGAGAATGACAGAGCGAGAGACAGAGAGCGACAGAGCGAGAGACAGAGAACGACAGAGCGAGGGACAGAGAATGACAGAGCGAGAGACAGAGAATGACAGAGCGAGAGACAGAGAACGACAGAGCGAGAGACAGAGAATGACAAAGCGAGAGACAGAGAATGACAAAGCGAGAGACAGAGAACGACAGAGCGAGACACAGAGAACGACAGAGCGAGACACAGAGAACGACAGAGCGAGAGGCAGAGAACGACAGAGCGACAGACAGAGAACGACAGACCGAGAGACAGAGAAGGACAAAGAGAAAGACAGAGAAGGACAGAAAGACAGAGAATGACAGAGCGAGAAACAGAGAAGGACAGAGCGAGAGACAGAGAACGAGAGAGTGAGAGACAGAGAATGACAGAGCAAGGGACAGAGAACGACAGAGCGAGGGACAGAGAACGACAGAGCAAGAGACAGAGAACGACAGAGCAAGAGACAGAGAACGACAGAGCGAGAGACAGAGAACGACTGAGCGAGAGACAGAGAACGACAGAGCGAGAGACAGAGAATGACAGAGCGAGAGACAGAGAACGAGAGTGCGAGAGGCAGAGAACGACAGAGCGAGAGACAGAGAAGGACAGAGAGAGAGACAGAGAACGACAGAGCGAGAGACAGAGAACGACAGAGCGAGAGACAGAGAGCGACCGAGCGAGAGACAGAGAAGGACAGAGCGAGAGACAGAGAACGACAGAGCGAGAGACAGAGAACGACAGAGCGAGAGACAGAGAACGACAGAGCGAAAGACAGAGAATGACAGAGCGAGAGACAGAGAACGACAGAGCAAGAGTCAGAGAATGACAGAGCGAGAGACAGAGAACGACAGAGCGAGGGACAGAGAACGACAGAGCGAGAGACAGAGAGCGACAGAGCGAGAGACAGAGAATGACAGAGCGAGAGACAGAGAAGGACAGAGCGAGAGACAGAGAAGGACAGAGAGAGAGAGAGACAGAGAACAATAGAGCGAGAGACAGAGAACGACAGAGCGAGAGACAGAGAACGACAGAGCAAGAGACAGAGAACGACAGAGCGAGGGACAGAGAACGACAGAGCGAGAGACAGAGAATGACAGAGCGAGAGGCAGAGAATGAAAGAGCGAGAGACAGAGAACGACAGAGCGAGAGACAGAGAATGACAGAGCGAGAGACAGAGAACGACAGAGCGAGAGGCAGAGAACGACAGAGCGAGAGACAGAGAACGACAGAGCGAGAGACAGAGAACGACAGAGCGAGAGAGAGAGAACGACAGAGCGAAAGACAGAGAATGACAGAGCGAGAGACAGAGAACGACAGAGCGAGAGACAGAGAACGACAGAGCGAGAGACAGAGAACGACAGAGTGAGGGACAGAGAACGACAGAGCGAGAGACAGAGAACGACAGAGCGAGAGACAGAGAATGACAGAGCGAGAGACAGAGAAGGACAGAGCGAGAGACAGAGAACAACAGAGCGAGGGACAGAGAACGACAGAGCGATAGACAGAGAGTGACAGAGCGAGAGACAGAGAACGACAGAGCGAGAGAGAGAGAACGACAGAGCGAAAGACAGAGAATGACAGAGCGAGAGACAGAGAACGACAGAGCGAGAGACAGAGAACGACAGAGCGAGAGACAGAGAGCGACAGAGTGAGGGACAGAGAACGACAGTGCGAGAGACAGAGAGCGACAGAGCGAGAGACAGAGAATGACAGAGCGAGAGACAGAGAAGGACAGAGCGAGAGACAGAGAAGGACAGAGAGAGATAGACAGAGAACAACTGATCGAGAGACAGAGAACGACAGAGCGAGAGACAGAGAACAACAGAGGGAGGGACAGAGAACGACAGAGCGAGAGAAAGAGACCGACAGAGCAAGAGGCAGAAAATGACAGAGCGAACGACAGAGAAGGACAGAGCACGACAGAGCGAGAGACAGAGAAGGACAGAGCGAGAGACAGAGAATGACAGAGCGAGAGACAGAGAAGGACAGAGTGAGAGACAGAGAACGACAGCGCGGTAGGCAGAGAATGACAGAGCGAGAGACAGAGAAGGACAAAGCGAGAGACAGAGAACGAGAAAGCGAGAGACTGAGAATGACAGAGCGAGAGACAGAGAACGACAGAGCGAGAGACAGAGAATGACAGAGCGAGAGACAGAGAACGACAGAGCGAGAGACAGAGAATGACAGAGCGAGAGACAGAGAAGGACAGAGCGAGAGACAGAGAGCGACAGAGTGAGAGACAGAGAATGACAGAGCGAGAAACAGAGAAGGACAGAGCGAGAGACAGAGAACGACAGAGCGAGAGACAGAGAATGACAGAGCCGAGAGACAGAGAAGGAAGACAGAGCGAGAGACAGAGAATGACAGAGCGAGAGACAGAGAATGACAGAGCGAGAGACAGAGAACGACAGAGCGAGAGACAGAGAACAACAGAGCGAGAGACAGAGAACAACAGAGCGAGAGACAGAGAACGACAGAGCGAGAGACAGAGAACGACAGAGCAAGAGACAGAGAACGACAGAGCGAGAGACAGAGAACGACAGAGCGAGAGACAGAGAATGAAAGAGCGAGAGACAGAGAACGACAGAGCGAGAGACAGAGAACGACAGAGCGAGAGACAGAGAACGACAGAGCGAGAGACAGAGAACGACAGAGCGAGAGACAGAGAACGACAGAGCGAGAGACAGAGAACGACAGAGCGAGAGACAGAGAACGACAGAGCGAGAGACAGAGAACGACAGAGCGAGAGACAGAGAACGACAGAGCGAGAGACAGAGAACGACAGAGCGAGAGACAGAGAACGACAGAGCGAGGGACAGAGAACGACAGAGCGAGGACAGAGAACGACAGAGCGAGGGACAGAGAACGACAGAGCGAGAGACAGAGAACGACAGAGCGAGGGACAGAGAACGACAGAGCGAGGGACAGAGAACGACAGAGCGAGGGACAGAGAACGACAGAGCGAGAGGACAGAGAACGACAGAGCGAGAGGCAGAGAACGACAGAGCGAGAGACAGAGAACGACAGAGCGAGAGAGAGAGAACGACAGAGCGAAAGACAGAGAATGACAGAGCGAGAGACAGAGAACGACAGAGCGAGAGACAGAGAACGACAGAGTGAGGGACAGAGAACGACAGAGCGAGAGACAGAGAGCGACAGAGCGAGAGACAGAGAAGGACAGAGCGAGAGACAGAGAAGGACAGAGCGAGAGACAGAGAAGGACAGAGCGAGAGAGCAGAGAACGACAGAGCGAGAGACAGAGAACGACAGAGCGAGAGACAGAGAACGACAGAGCGAGAGACAGAGAAGGACAGAGCGAGAGACAGAGAAGGACAGAGAGAAAGACAGAGAACGACAGAGCGAGAGACAGAGATCGACAGAGCGAGAGACAGAGAACGACAGAGCGAGAGACAGAGAATGACAGAGCGAGAGACAGAGAATGACAGAGCGAGGACAGAGAACGACAGAGCGAGAGACAGAGAACGACAGAGCGAGAGACAGAGAACGACAGAGCGAGAGACAGAGAACGACAGAGCGAGAGACAGAGAACGACAGAGCGAGAGACAGAGAACGACAGAGCGAGAGACAGAGAACGACAGAGCGAGAGACAGAGAACGACAGAGCGAGAGACAGAGAACGACAGAGCGAGAGACAGAGAACGACAGAGCGAGAGGACAGAGAATGACAGAGCGAGAGACAGAGAACGACAAGCAAGAGTCAGAGAAGAGAGAGCGAGAACAGAGAACGACAGAGCGAGGGACAGAGAACGACAGAGCGAGAGACAGAGAGCGACAGAGCGAGAGACAGAGAATGACAGATCGAGAGACAGAGAAGGACAGAGCGAGAGACAGAGAAGGACAGAGAGAGAGAGAGCAGAGAACAATAGAGCGAGAGACAGAGAACGACAGAGCGAGAGACAGAGAACGACAGAGCCAAGAGACAGAGAATGACAGAGCGAGAGACAGAAACGACAGAGCAGAGTCAGAGAACGGACAAGAGCGAGAGACAGAGAACGACAGAGCGGAGGAGACAGAGAACGACAGAGCGAGATGAAGAACGACAGAGCGAGAGAGACAGAGAATGACAGAGCGAGAGACAGAGAAAGACAGAGCGAGAGACAGAGAACGACAGAGCGAGAGACAGAGAACGACAGAGCGAGAGACAGAGAACGACAGAGCGAGAGACAGAGAACGACAGAGCGAGAGACAGAGAACGACAGAGCGAGAGACAGAGAACGACAGAGCAAGAGACAGAGAACGACAGAGCGAGAGACAGAGAACGACAGAGCGAGGGACAGAGAACGACAGAGCGAGAGACAGAGAGTGACAGAGCGAGAGACAGAGAATGACAGAGCGAGAGAGAGAGAACGACAGAGCGAAAGAGAGAGAATGACAGAGCGAGAGAGAGAGAACGACAGAGCGAGAGAAAGAGAACGACAGAGCGAGAGACAGAGAACGACAGAGTGAGGGACAGAGAACGACAGAGTGAGGGACAGAGAACGACAGAGCGAGAGACAGAGAGCGACAGAGCGAGAGACAGAGAATGACAGAGCGAGAGACAGAGAAGGACAGAGCGATAGACAGAGAGCGACAGAGCGAGAGACAGAGAACGACAGAGCGAGAGACAGAGAACGACAGAGCGAAAGACAGAGAATGACAGAGCGAGAGACAGAGAACGACAGAGCAAGAGTCATAGAATGACAGAGCGAGAGACAGAGAACGACAGAGCGAGGGACAGAGAACGACAGAGCGAGAGACAGAGAAGGACAGAGCGAGAGACAGAGAAGGACAGAGAGAGAGAGAGACAGAGAACAATAGAGCGAGAGACAGAGAACGACAGAGCGAGAGACAGAGAACGACAGCGCG
The DNA here is from genome assembly GCF_017639515.1 of Carcharodon carcharias. Taxonomy (NCBI): domain Eukaryota; kingdom Metazoa; phylum Chordata; class Chondrichthyes; order Lamniformes; family Lamnidae; genus Carcharodon; species Carcharodon carcharias. Next base: position 3,472,920 of record NC_054506.1, read on the forward strand.
GGAGGCAGAGAATGACAGAGCGAGAGACAGAGAAGGACAAAGCGAGAGACAGAGAACGAGAAAGCGAGAGACTGAGAATGACAGAGCGAGAGACAGAGAACGATAGAGCGAGAGATAGAGAATGACAGAGCGAGAGACAGAGAACGACAGAGCGAGAGGCAGAGAATGACAGAGCGAGAGACAGAGAAGGACAGAGCGAGAGACAGAGTGCGACAGAGTGAGAGACAGAGAATGACAGAGCGAGAAACAGAGAAGGACAGAGCGAGAGACAGAGAACGACAGAGCGAGAGACAGAGAATGACAGAGCGAGAGACAGAGAAGGACAGAGCGAGAGACAGAGAAGGACAGAAAGACAGAGAATGACAGAGCGAGAACAGAGAAGGACAGAGCGAGAGACAGAGAACGAGAGAGTGAGAGACAGAGAATGACAGAGCGAGGGACAGAGAACGACAGAGCGAGGGACAGAGAACGACAGAGCAAGAGGCAGAGAACGACAGAGCAAGAGACAGAGAACGACAGAGCGAGAGACAGAGAACGACAGAGCGAGAGACAGAGAACGACAGAGCGAGAGACAGAGAACGACAGAGCGAGAGACAGAGAACGAGAGTGCGAGAGGCAGAGAACGACAGAGCGAGAGACAGAGAAGGACAGAGAGAGAGACAGAGAACGACAGAGAGAGAGAGACAGAGAACGACAGAGCGAGAGACAGAGAACGACAGAGCGAGAGACAGAGAGCGACAGAGCGAGAGACAGAGAAGGACAGAGCGAGAGACAGAGAACGACAGAGCGAGAGACAGAGAACGACAGAGCGAGAGACAGAGAACGACAGAGCGAGAGGCAGAGAACGACAGAGCGAGAGACAGAGAAGGACAGAGCGAGAGACAGAGAAGGACAGAGAGAGAGAGAGACAGAGAACAATAGAGCGAGAGACAGAGAACGACGGAGCGAGAGACAGAGAACGACAGCGCGGGAGGCAGAGAATGACAGAGCGAGAGACAGAGAAGGACAAAGCGAGAGACAGAGAACGAGAAAGCGAGAGACTGAGAATGACAGAGCGAGAGACAGAGAACGATAGAGCGAGAGATAGAGAATGACAGAGCGAGAGACAGAGAACGACAGAGCGAGAGGCAGAGAATGACAGAGCGAGAGACAGAGAAGGACAGAGCGAGAGACAGAGTGCGACAGAGTGAGAGACAGAGAATGACAGAGCGAGAAACAGAGAAGGACAGAGCGAGAGACAGAGAACGAGAGAGTGAGAGACAGAGAATGACAGAGCAAGGGACAGAGAACAACAGAGCGAGGGACAGAGAACGACAGAGCAAGAGACAGAGAGCGACAGAGCAAGAGACAGAGAACGACAGAGCGAGAGACAGAGAACGACAGAGCGAGAGACAGAGAACGACAGAGCGAGAGACAGAGAATGACAGAGCGAGAGACAGAGAACGAGAGTGCGAGAGGCAGAGAACGACAGAGCGAGAGACAGAGAAGGACAGAGAGAGAGACAGAGAACGACAGAGAGAGAGAGACAGAGAACGACAGAGCGAGAGACAGAGAACGACAGAGCGAGAGACAGAGAGCGACAGAGCGAGAGACAGAGAAGGACAGAGCGAGAGACAGAGAACGACAGAGCGAGAGACAGAGAACGACAGAGCGAGAGACAGAGAACGACAGAGCGAGAGGCAGAGAACGACAGAGCGAGAGACAGAGAACGACAGAGCGAGAGACAGAGAACGACAGAGCGAGAGACAGAGAACGACAGAGCGAGAGACAGAGAACGACAGAGCGAGGGACAGATAACGACAGAGCGAGGGACAGCGAACGACAGAGCGAGGGCCAGAGAACGACAGAGCGAGGGACAGAGAACGACAGAGCAAGAGACAGAGAACGACAGAGCGAGGGACAGAGAACGACAGAGCGAGGGACAGAGAACGACAGAGCGAGGGACAGAGAACGACAGAGCGAGAGACAGAGAGCGACAGAGCGAGAGACAGAGAATGACAGAGCGAGAGAGAGAGAACGACAGAGCGAAAGAGAGAGAATGACAGAGCGAGAGAGAGAGAACGACAGAGCGAGAGACAGAGAACGACAGAGCGAGAGACAGAGAACGACAGAGTGAGGGACAGAGAACGACAGAGTGAGGGACAGAGAACGAGAGCGAGAGACAGAGAGCGACAGAGCGAGAGACAGAGAATGACAGAGCGAGAGACAGAGAAGGACAGAGCGACAGACAGAGAAGGACAGAGAGAGAGAGGCAGAGAACAACAGAGCGAGAGACAGAGAACGACAGAGCGAGAGACAGAGAACGACAGAGCGAGAGACAGAGAAGGACAGAGCGAGAGACAGAGAAGGACAGAGCGAGAGACAGAGAATGACAGAGCGAGAGACAGAGAGCGACAGAGCGAGAGACAGAGAACGACAGAGCGAGGGACAGAGAATGACAGAGCGAGAGACAGAGAATGACAGAGCGAGAGACAGAGAACGACAGAGCGAGAGACAGAGAACGACAGAGCGAGGGACAGAGAACGACAGAGCGAGAGACAGAGAACGACAGAGCGAGAGACAGAGAACGACAGAGCGAGAGACAGAGAACGACAGAGCGAGAGACAGAGAACGACAGAGCGAGGGACAGAGAACGACAGAGCGATAGACAGAGAGTGACAGAGCGAGAGACAGAGAACGACAGAGCGAGAGAGAGAGAACGACAGAGCGAAAGACAGAGAATGACAGAGCGAGAGACAGAGAACGACAGAGCGAGAGACAGAGAACGACAGAGCGAGAGACAGAGAACGACAGAGCGAGGGACAGAGAACGACAGAGCGAGAGACAGAGAACGACAGAGCGAGACACAGAGAACGACAGAGCGAGTCACAGAGAACGACAGAGCGAGAGGCAGAGAACGACAGAGCGACAGACAGAGAACGACAGAGCGAGAGACAGAGAACGACAAAGCGAGGGACAGAGAACGACAGAGCGATAGACAGAGAGCGACAGAGCGAGAGACAGAGAATGACAGAGCGAAAGACAGAGAATGACAGAGCGAGAGACAGAGAACGACAGAGCAAGAGTCAGAGAATGACAGAGCGAGAGACAGAGAACGACAGAGCGAGGGACAGAGAACGACAGAGCGAGAGACAGAGAGCGGCAGAGCGAGAGACAGAGAATGACAGAGCGAGAGACAGAGAAGGACAGAGCGAGAGACAGAGAAGGACAGAGAGAGAGAGACAGAGAACAATAGAGCGAGAGACAGAGAACGACAGAGCGAGAGACAGAGAACGACAGAGCAAGAGACAGAGAACGACAGAGCGAGGGACAGAGAACGACAGAGCGAGAGACAGAGAATGACAGAGCGAGAGGCAGAGAATGAAAGAGCGAGAGACAGAGAACGACAGAGCGAGAGACAGAGAATGACAGAGCGAGAGACAGAGAACGACAGAGCGAGAGGCAGAGAACGACAGAGCGAGAGACAGAGAACGACAGAGCGAGAGACAGAGAACGACAGAGCGAGAGAGAGAGAACGACAGAGCGAAAGACAGAGAATGACAGAGCGAGAGACAGAGAACGACAGAGCGAGAGACAGAGAACGACAGAGCGAGAGACAGAGAACGACAGAGTGAGGGACAGAGAACGACAGAGCGAGGGACAGAGAACGACAGAGCGAGAGACAGAGAATGACAGAGCGAGAGACAGAGAAGGACAGAGCGAGAGACAGAGAACGACAGAGCGAGGGACAGAGAACGACAGAGCGATAGACAGAGAGTGACAGAGCGAGAGACAGAGAACGACAGAGCGAGAGAGAGAGAACGACAGAGCGAAAGACAGAGAATGACAGAGCGAGAGACAGAGAACGACAGAGCGAGAGACAGAGAACGACAGAGCAAGAGACAGAGAACAACAGAGGGAGGGACAGAGAACGACAGAGCGAGAGACAGAGATCGACAGAGCAAGAGGCAGAAAATGACAGAGCGAGCGACAGAGAAGGACAGAGCACGACAGAGCGAGAGACAGAGAAGGACAGAGCGAGAGACAGAGAATGTCAGAGCGACAGACAGAGAAGGACAGAGCGAGAGACAGAGAACGACAGCGCGGGAGGCAGAGAATGACAGAGCGAGAGACAGAGAAGGACAAAGCGAGAGACAGAGAACGAGAAAGCGAGAGACTGAGAATGACAGAGCGAGAGACAGAGAACGACAGAGCGAGGGACAGTGAACGACAGAGCGAGGGACAGAGAACGACAGAGCGAGGGACAGAGAACGACAGAGCAAGAGACAGAGAACGACAGAGCGAGGGACAGAGAACGACAGAGCGAGGGACAGAGAACGACACAGCGAGAGACAGAGAGCGACAGAGCGAGAGACAGAGAATGACAGAGCGAGAGAGAGAGAACGACAGAGCGAAAGAGAGAGAATGACAGAGCGAGAGAGAGAACGACAGAGCGAGAGAAAGAGAACGACAGAGCGAGAGACAGAGAACGACAGAGTGAGGGACAGAGAACGACAGAGTGAGGGACAGAGAACGAGAGCGAGAGACAGAGAGCGACAGAGCGAGAGACAGAGAATGACAGAGCGAGAGACAGAGAAGGACAGAGCGACAGACAGAGAAGCACAGAGAGAGAGAGGCAGAGAACAACAGAGCGAGAGACAGAGAACGACAGAGCAAGAGACAGAGAACGACAGACCGAGAGACAGAGAAGGACAAAGGGAAAGACAGAGAAGGACAGAGAGAAAGACAGAGAATGACAGAGCTAGAGACAGAGAGCGACAGAGCGAGAGACAGAGAACGACAGAGCGAGGGACAGAGAACGACAGAGCGAGAGACAGAGAATGACAGAGCGAGAGACAGAGAATGACAGAGCGAGAGACAGAGAATGACAGAGCGAGAGACAGAGAATGACAAAGCGAGAGACAGAGAACGACAGAGCGAGACACAGAGAACGACAGAGCGAGAGACAGAGAACGACAGAGCGAGAGGCAGAGAACGACAGAGCGAGAGGCAGAGAACGACAGAGCGAGAGACAGAGAACGACAGAGCGAGAGACAGAGAACGACAAAGCGAGGGACAGAGAACGACAGAGCGATAGACAGAGAGCGACAGAGCGAGAGACAGAGAACGACAGAGCGAGAGACAGAGAACGACAGAGCGAAAGACAGAGAATGACAGAGCGAGAGACAGAGAACGACAGAGCAAGAGTCAGAGAATGACAGAGCGAGAGACAGAGAACGACAGAGCGAGGGACAGAGAACGACAGAGCGAGAGGCAGAGAGCGACAGAGCGAGAGACAGAGAATGACAGATCGAGAGACAGAGAAGGACAGAGCGAGAGACAGAGAAGGACAGAGAGAGAGAGAGACAGAGAACAATAGAGCGAGAGACAGAGAACGACAGAGCGAGAGACAGAGAACGACAGAGCAAGAGACAGAGAACGACAGAGCGAGGGACAGAGAACGACAGAGCGAGAGACAGAGAATGACAGAGCGAGAGGCAGAGAATGAAAGAGCGAGAGGCAGAGAACGACAGAGCGAGAGACAGAGAATGACAGAGCGAGAGACAGAGAACGACAGAGCGAGAGGCAGAGAACGACAGAGCGAGAGACAGAGAATGACAGAGCGAGAGACAGAGAACGACAGAGCGAGAGAGAAAAGAACGACAGAGCGAAGACAGAGAATGACAGAGCGAGAGACAGAGAACGACAGAGCGAGAGACAGAGAACGACAGAGCGAGAGACAGAGAACGACAGAGTGAGGGACAGAGAACGACAGAGCGAGAGACAGAGAACGACAGAGCGAGAGACAGAGAATGACAGAGCGAGAGACAGAGAAAGGACAGAGCGAGAGACAGAGAAGACAGAGCGAGAGACAGAGAACGACAGAGCGAGAGACAGAGAAGCGACAGAGCGAGAGACAGAGAACGACAGAGCGAGAGACAGAGAACGACAGAGCGAGAGACAGAGAACGACAGAGCGAGAGACAGAGAACGACAGAGCGAGAGACAGAGAAAGGACAGAGCGAGAGACAGAGAACGACAGAGCGAGGACACAGAGAACGACAGAGCGAGAGACAGAGAACGACAAGAGCGAGAGACAGAGAACGACAGAGCGAGAGACAGAGAACGACAGAGCGAAGAGACAGAGAACGACAAGAGCGAGGGACAGAGAACGACAGAGCGAGAGACAGAGAAGCGACAGAGCGAGAGACAGAGAACGACAGAGCGAGAGACAGAGAACGACAGAGCGAGAGACAGAGAACGACAGAGCGAGAGACAGAGAACGACAGAGCGAGAGACAGAGAATGACAGAGCGAGAGACAGAGAACGACAGAGCGAGAGACAGAGAACGACAGAGCGAGAGACAGAGAGCGACAGAGCGAGAGACAGAGAACGACAGAGCGAGAGACAGAGAAGGACAGAGCGAGAGACAGAGAAGGACAGAGAGAGAGAGACAGAGAACAAAGAGCGAGAGACAGAGAACGACAGAGCGAGAGACAGAGAACGACAGAGCGAGAGACAGAGAACGACAGAGCGAGGGACAGAGAACGACAGAGCGAGAGACAGAGAATGACAGAGCGAGAGACAGAGAACGACAGAGCGAGAGACAGAGAACGACAGAGCGAGAGACAGAGAACGACAGAGCGAGAGACAGAGAACGACAGAGCGAGAGCAGAGAACGACAGAGCGAGAGACAGAGAACGACAGAGCGAGAGACAGAGAACGACAGAGCGAGAGACAGAGAACGACAGAGCGAGAGACAGAGAACGACAGAGCGAGAGACAGAGAACGACAGAGCGAGAGACAGAGAACGACAGAGCGAGAGACAGAGAACGACAGAGCGAGAGACAGAGAAGGACAGAGCGAGAGACAGAGAACGACAGAGCAGAGACAGAGAACGACAGAGCGAGAGACAGAGAACGACAGAGCGAGAGACAGAGAACGACAGAGCGAGAGACAGAGAAGCGACAGAGCGAGAGACAGAGAATGACAGAGCGGAGAGACAGAGAGCGACAGAGCGAGAGACAGAGAACGACAGAGCAGAGACAGAGAGACAGAGCAGGACAGAGAACGACAGAGCGAGAGACAGAGAACGACAGAGCGAGAGCAGAGAACGACAGAGCGAGAGACAGAGAAGACAGAGCGAGAGACAGAGAACGACAGAGCGAGAGACAGAGAATGACAGAGCGAGAGACAGAGAAGGACAGAGCGAGAGACAGAGAACGACAGAGCGAGAGCAGAGAATGACAGAGCGAGAGACAGAGAACGACAGAGCGAGAGACAGAGAACGACAGAGCGAGAGACAGAGAACGACAGAGCGAGAGGACAGAGAACGACAGAGCGAGAGACAGAGAACGACAGAGCGAGAGACAGAGAACGACAGAGCGAGAGACAGAGAACGACAGAGCGAGAGACAGAGAGCGACAGAGCGAGAGACAGAGAACGACAGAGCGAGAGGACAGAGAACGACAGAGCGAGAGACAGAGAGCGACAGAGCGAGAGACAGAGAATGACAGAGTGAGAGACAGAGAACGACAGAGCGAGAGACAGAGAAGGACAGAGCGAGAGACAGAGAACGACAGAGAGCGAGAGACAGAGAACGACAGAGCGAGAGACAGAGAACGACAGAGCGAGAGACAGAGAACGACAGAGCGAGGGACAGAGAACGACAGAGCGAGAGACAGAGAAGGACAGAGAGAGAGACAGAGAACGACAGAGCGAGAGACAGAGAACGACAGAGCGAGAGACAGAGAATGACAGAGCGAGAGGCAGAGAACGACAGAGCGAGAGACAGAGAACGACAGAGCGAGAGACAGAGAATGACAGAACGAGAGACAGAGAATGACAGAGCGAGAGACAGAGACGACAGAGCGAGAGACAGAGAACGACAGAGCGAGAGACAGAGAACGACAGAGCGAGAGACAGAGAACGACAGAGCGAGAGACAGAGAACGACAGAGCGAAGACAGAGAACGACAGAGCGAGAGACAGAGAACGACAGAGCGAGAGACAGAGAACGACAGAGCGAGAGACAGAGAACGACAGAGCGAGAGACAGAGAACGACAGAGCGAGAGACAGAGACGACAGAGCGAGAGACAGAGAATGACAGAGCGAGAGACAGAGAACGACAGAGCGAGAGACAGAGAAGACAGAGCGAGAGACAGAGAACGACAGAGCGAGAGACAGAGAACGACAGAGCGAGAGACAGAGACGGACAGAGCGAGAGACAGAGAACGACAGAGCGAGAGACAGAGAACGACAGAGCGAGAGACAGAGAACGACAGAGCGAGAGACAGAGAACGACAGAGCGAGAGACAGAGAACGACAGAGCGAGAGACAGAGAACGACAGAGCGAGAGACAGAGAACGACAGAGCGAGAGACAGAGAACGACAGAGCGAGAGACAGAGAACGACAGAGCGAGAGACAGAGAACGACAGAGCGAGAGACAGAGAATGACAGAGCGAGAGACAGAGAACGACAGAGCGAGAGACAGAGAACGACAGAGCGAGAGACAGAGAACGACAGAGCGAGAGACAGAGAACGACAGAGCGAGAGACAGAGAACGACAGAGCGAGAGACAGAGAACGACAGAGCGAGAGACAGAGAACGACAGAGCGAGAGACAGAGAACGACAGAGCGAGAGACAGAGACGGACAGAGGAGGACAGAGAACGACAGAGCGAGAGACAGAGAACGACAGAGCGAGAGACAGAGAATGACAGAGCGAGAGACAGAGAACGGACAGAGCGAGAGACAGAGAACGACAGAGCGAGAGACAGAGAACGACAGAGCGAGAGACAGAGAACGACAGAGCGAGAGACAGAGAACGACAGAGCGAGAGAGAGAGAACGACAGAGCGAGAGAGAGAGAAAGACAGAGAGAGAGACAGAGAAAGAGAGAGCGAGAGACAGAGAACGACAGAGCGAGAGACAGAGAACGACAGAGCAAGGGACAGAGAACGACAGAGCGAGGGACAGAGAACGACAGAGCTAGGGACAGAGAACAACAGAGCGAGAGACAGAGAATGAAAGAGCGAGAGACAGAGAATGACAGAGCGAGAGACAGAGAACGACAGAGCGAGAGACAGAGAATGACAGAGCGAGAGACAGAGAACGACAGAGCGAGAGACAGAGAACGACAGAGCGAGAGACAGAGAACGACAGAGCGAGAGACAGAGAAGGACAGAGCGAGAGACAGAGAAGGACAGAGCGAGAGACAGAGAAGCGACAGAGCGAGAGACAGAGAACGACAGAGCGAGAGGACAGAGACGACAGAGCGAGAGACAGAGAATGACAGAGCGAGAGACAGAGAACGACAGAGCGAGAGACAGAGAACGACAGAGCGAGAGACAGAGAACGACAGAGCGAGAGACAGAGAATGACAGAGCGAGAGACAGAGAACGACAGAGCGAGAGACAGAGAACGACAGAGCGAGAGACAGAGAATGACAGAGCGAGAGACAGAGAACGACAGAGCGAGAGACAGAGAACGACAGAGCGAGAGACAGAGAACGACAGAGCGAGAGACAGAGAACGACAGAGCGAGAGACAGAGAACGACAGAGCGAGAGACAGAGAACGACAGAGCGAGAGACAGAGAAGGACAGAGCGAGAGACAGAGAAGGACAGAGCGAGAGACAGAGAAGGACAGAGCGAGAGACAGAGAACGACAGAGCGAGAGACAGAGAACGACAGAGCGAGAGACAGAGAACGACAGAGCGAGAGACAGAGAACGACAGAGCGAGAGACAGAGAACGACAGAGCGAGAGACAGAGAACGACAGAGCGAGAGACAGAGAACGACAGAGCGAGAGACAGAGAATGACAGAGCGAGAGACAGAGAAGAAGAGCGAGAGACAGAGACGACAGAGCGAGAGACAGAGAACGACAGAGCGAGAGACAGAGAAGGACAGAGCGAGAGACAGAGAAGGACAGAGCGAGAGACAGAGAACGACAGAGCGAGGACAGAGAACGACAGAGCGAGAGACAGAGAACGACAGAGCGAGAGACAGAGAACGACAGAGCGAGAGACAGAGAAGACAGAGCGAGAGACAGAGAACGACAGAGCGAGAGACAGAGAACGACAGAGCGAGAGACAGAGAGACGACAGAGCGAGAGACAGAGAATGACAGAGCGAGAGACAGAGAAGGACAGAGCGAGAGACAGAGAAGACAGAGCGAGAGACAGAGAACGACAGAGCGAGAGACAGAGAACGACAGAGCGAGAGACAGAGAACGACAGAGCGAGAGACAGAGAACGACAGACCGAGAGACAGAGAAGGACAAAGAGAAAGACAGAGAAGGACAGAGAGAAAGACAGAGAATGACAGAGCGAGAGACAGAGAAGGACAGAGCGAGAGACAGAGAAACGAGAGAGCGAGAGACAGAGAATGACAGAGCGAGGACAGAGAACGACAGAGCGAGAGACAGAGACGACAGAGCAGAGAGACAGAGAACGACAGAGCGAGAGACAGAGAACGAGAGCGACAGGCAGAGAACGACAGAGCGAGAGACAGAGAAGGACAGAGAGAGAGACAGAGAACGACAGAGAGAGAGAGACAGAGAACGACAGAGCGAGAGACAGAGAACGACAGAGCGAGAGACAGAGAGCGACAGAGCGAGAGACAGAGAACGACAGAGCGAGAGACAGAGAACGACAGAGCGAGAGACAGAGAATGACAGAGCGAGAGACAGAGAACGAGAGTGCGAGAGGCAGAGAACGACAGAGCGAGAGACAGAGAAGGACAGAGAGAGAGACAGAGAACGACAGAGAGAGAGAGACAGAGAACGACAGAGCGAGAGACAGAGAACGACAGAGCGAGAGACAGAGAGCTACAGAGCTGAGAGACAGAGAAGGACAGAGCGAGAGACAGAGAACGACAGAGCGAGAGACGAGAACTGACAGAGCGAGAGACAGAGAACGACAGAGCGAGAGGCAGAGAACAACAGAGCGAGAGACAGGAGAACGACAGAGCGAGAGAGAGAGAACGGACAGAGCGAGACAGAGAACGACAGAGCGAGAGAGGGAACGACAGAGCGAGAGACAGAGAACAACAGAGCGAGGGACAGAGAATGACAGAGCGATAGACAGAGAGCGACAGAGCGAGAGACAGAGAATGACAGAGCGAGAGACAGAGAACTACAGAGCGAGAGACAGAGAACTACAGAGTGAGAGACAGAGAATGACAGAGCGAGAGAGAGAGAACGGAGCGAGAGCGATGACGAGCGAGAGCAGAGAACGACAGAGCGAGAGACAGAGAACGACAGAGTAGGGACAGAGAACGACAGAGTGAGGGACAGAGAACGAGAGCGAGAGACAGAGAGCGACAGAGCGAGAGACAGAGAATGACAGAGCGAGAGACAGAGAAGGACAGAGCGACAGACAGAGAAGGACAGAGAGAGAGAGGCAGAGAACAACAGAGCGAGAGACAGAGAACGACAGAGCAAGAGACAGAGAACGACAGACCGAGAGACAGAGAAGGACAAAGAGAAAGACAGAGAAGGACAGAGAGAAAGAAGAGAATGACAGAGCGAGAGACAGAGAGCGACAGAGCGAGAGACAGAGAACGACAGAGCGAGGGACAGAGAATGACAGAGCGAGAGACAGAGAATGACAGAGCGAGAGACAGAGAACGACAGAGCGAGAGACAGAGAATGACAAAGCGAGAGACAGAGAATGACAAAGCGAGAGACAGAGAACGACAGAGCGAGACACAGAGAACGACAGAGCGAGACACAGAGAACGACAGAGCGAGAGGCAGAGAACGACAGAGCGACAGACAGAGAACGACAGAGCGAGAGGACAGAGAACGACAAAGCGGGAGGGACAGATGAAACGACAGAGCGAAAGACAGAGAATGACAGAGCGAGAGACAGAGAGACAGAGCGGAGAGACAGAGAACGACAGAGTCAGGAGAATGACAGAGCGAGAGACAGAGAACGACAGAGCGAGGGACAGAGAACGACAGAGCGAGAGACAGAGAGCGACAGAGCGAGAGACAGAGAATGACAGAGCGAGAGACAGAGAAGGACAGAGCGAGTGACAGAGAAGGACAGAGAGAGAGAGAGACAGAGAACAATAGAGCGAGAGACAGAGAACGACAGAGCGAGAGACAGAGAACGACAGAGCAAGAGACAGAGAACGACAGAGCGAGGGACAGAGAACGACAGAGCGAGAGACAGAGAATGACAGAGCGAGAGGCAGAGAATGAAAGAGCGAGAGACAGAGAACGACAGAGCGAGAGACAGAGAATGACAGAGCGAGAGACAGAGAACGACAGAGCGAGAGGCAGAGAACGACAGAGCGAGAGACAGAGAACGACAGAGCGAGAGACAGAGAACGACAGAGCGAGAGAGAAAGAACGACAGAGCGAAAGACAGAGAATGACAGAGCGAGAGACAGAGAACGACAGAGCGAGAGAAAGAGAACGACAGAGCGAGAGACAGAGAACGACAGAGTGAGGGACAGAGAACGACAGAGCGAGAGACAGAGAACGACAGAGCGAGAGACAGAGAATGACAGAGCGAGAGACAGAGAAGGACAGAGCGAGAGACAGAGAACGACAGAGCGACGGACAGAGAACGACAGAGCGATAGACAGAGAGTGACAGAGCGAGAGACAGAGAACGACAGAGCGAGAGAGAGAGAACGACAGAGCGAAAGACAGAGAATGACAGAGCGAGAGACAGAGAACGACAGAGCGAGAGACAGAGAACGACAGAGCGAGAGACAGAGAACGACAGAGTGAGGGACAGAGAACGACAGAGCGAGAGACAGAGAGCGACAGAGCGAGAGACAGAGAATGACAGAGCGAGAGACAGAGAAGGACAGAGCGAGAGACAGAGAAGGACAGAGAGAGAGAGACAGAGAACAACTGAGCGAGAGACAGAGAACGACAGAGCGAGAGACAGAGAACGACAGAGCAAGAGACAGAGAACAACAGAGGGAGGGACAGAGAACGACAGAGCGAGAGACAGAGATCGACAGAGCAATAGGCAGAAAATGACAGAGCGAGCGACAGAGAAGGACAGAGCACGACAGAGCGAGAGACAGAGAAGGACAGAGCGAGAGACAGAGAATGTCAGAGCGACAGACAGAGAAGGACAGAGCGAGAGACAGAGAACGACAGCGCGGGAGGCAGAGAATGACAGAGCGAGAGACAGAGAAGGACAAAGCGAGAGACAGAGAACGAGAAAGCGAGAGACAGAGAACGACAGAGCGAGAGACAGCGAACCAGAGCGAGAGCAGAGACCAGAGCGAGGGAACAGGAGAACGACAGAGCGAGGACAGAGAACGACAGAGCAAGAGACAGAGAACGACAGAGCGAGGGACAGAGAACGACAGAGCGAGGGACAGAGAACGACACAGCGAGAGACAGAGAGCGACAGAGCGAGAGACAGAGAATGACAGAGCGAGAGAGAGAGAACGACAGAGCGAAAAGAGCAGAATGACAGACGAGAGAGAGAGAACGACAGAGCGAGAGAAAGAGAACGACAGAGCGAGAGACAGAGAACGACAGAGGGAAGGGACAGAGAACGACAGAGCGAGAGACAGAGAAGACAGAGCGAGAGACAGAGAAGACAGAGCAGAGAGAGAGACAGAGAACGACAGAGCGAGAGACAGAGAAGGACAGAGCGAGAGACAGAGAAGGACAGAGCGAGAGAGCAGAGAACGACAGAGCGAGAGACAGAGAACGACAGAGCGAGGAGACAGAGAAGGACAGAGCGAGAGACAGAGAAGGACAAGAGCGAGAGACAGAGAACGACAGAGCGAGAGACAGAGAATGACAGAGCGAGAGACAGAGAACGACAGAGCGAGAGACAGAGAACGACAGAGCGAGAGACAGAGAACGACAGAGCGAGAGACAGAGAAGGACAGAGCGAGAGACAGAGAAGCGACAGAGCGAGAGACAGAGAATGACAGAGCGAGAGACAGAGAAGGACAGAGCGAGAGACAGAGAATGACAGAGCGAGAGACAGAGAACGACAGAGCAAGAGACAGAGAACGACAGAGCGAGGGACAGAGAACGACAGAGCGAGAGACAGAGAACGACAGAGCGAGAGACAGAGAAGGACAGAGCGAGAGACAGAGAACGACAGAGCGAGAGACAGAGAACGACAGAGCGAGGACAGAGAACGACAGAGCGAGAGACAGAGAACGACAGAGCGAGAGACAGAGAACGACAGAGCGAGAGACAGAGAATGACAGAGCGAGAGTCAGAGAACGACAGAGCGAGAGGACAGAGAAGACAGAGCGAGAGACAGAGAACGACAGAGCGAGAGACAGAGAACGACAGAGCGAGAGACAGAGAACGACAGAGCGAGAGACAGAGAACGACAGAGCGAGAGACAGAGAACGACAGAGCGAGAGACAGAGAATGACAGAGCGAGAGACAGAGAACGACAGAGCGAGAGACAGAGAACGAGAGCGAGAGACAGAGAGCGACAGAGCGAGAGACAGAGAAAGACAGAGCGAGAGACAGAGAACGACAGAGCGAGAGACAGAGAATGACAGAGCGAGAGACAGAGAACGACAGAGCGAGAGACAGAGAACGACAGAGCGAGAGACAGAGAACGACAGAGCGAGAGACAGAGAACGACAGAGCGAGAGACAGAGAACGACAGAGCGAGAGACAGAGAACGACAGAGCGAGAGGCAGAGAACGACAGAGCGAGAGACAGAGAATGACAGAGCGAGAGAGAGAGAACGACAGAGCGAAAGAGAGAGAATGACAGAGCGAGAGAGAGAGAACGACAGAGCGAGAGACAGAGAACGACAGAGCGAGGGACAGAGAACGACAGAGCGAGGGACAGAGAACGACAGAGCGAGAGACAGAGAGCGACAGAGCGAGAGACAGAGAATGACAGAGCGAGAGACAGAGAAAGACAGAGCGAGAGACAGAGAATGACAGGAGCGAGAGACAGAGAACGACAGAGCGAGAGACAGAGAACGACAGAGCGAGAGACAGAGAACGACAGAGAGAGAGACAGAGAACGACAGAGCAGAGACAGAGAACGACAGAGCGAGAGGACAGAGAACGACAGAGCGAGAGACAGAGAAGGACAGAGCGAGAGACAGAGACGACAGAGCGAGAGACAGAGAACGACAGAGCGAGAGACAGAGAACGAACAGAGCGAGAGACAGAGAACGACAGAGCGAGAGGACAGAGAACGACAGAGCGAGAGACAGAGAATGACAGAGCGAGAGACAGAGAACGACAGAGCGAGGACAGAGAACGACAGAGCGAGAGACAGAGAACGACAGAGCGAGAGACAGAGAACGACAGAGCGAGAGACAGAGAAAGACAGAGCGAGAGACAGAGAACGACAGAGCGAGAGACAGAGAACGACATAGCGAGAGACAGAGAACGACAGAGCGAGAGACAGAGAACGACAGAGCGAGAGACAGAGAACGACAGAGCGAGAGACAGAGAACGACAGAGCGAGAGACAGAGAACGACAGAGCGAGAGACAGAGAACGACAGAGCGAGAGACAGAGAACGACAGAGCGAGAGACAGAGAACGACAGAGCGAGAGACAGAGAACGACAGAGCGAGAGACAGAGAGCGACAGAGCGAGAGACAGAGAACGACAGAGCGAGAGACAGAGAATGACAGAGCGAGAGACAGAGAACGACAGAGCGAGAGTCAGAGAATGACAGAGCGAGAGACAGAGAACGACAGAGCGAGGGACAGAGAACGACAGAGCGAGAGACAGAGAGCGACAGAGCGAGAGAGAATGACAGAGCGAGAGAGAGAAGACAGAGCGAGAGACAGAGAACGACAGAGCGAGAGGACAGAGAACGACAGAGCGAGGGACAGAGAACGACAGAGCGAGAGACAGAGAACGACAGAGCGAGAGACAGAGAATGACAGAGCGAGAGACAGAGAATGACAGAGCGAGAGACAGAGAACGACAGAGCGAGAGACAGAGAATGACAGAGCGAGAGACAGAGAACGACAGAGCGAGAGACAGAGAGCGACAGAGCAAGAGACAGAGAACGACAGAGCGAGAGACAGAGAACGACAGAGCGAGAGACAGAGAACGACAGAGCGAGAGACAGAGAATGACAGAGCGAGAGACAGAGAACGACAGAGCAAGAGACAGAGAACGACAGAGTGAGAGACAGAGAACGACAGAGCGAGAGACAGAGAACGACAGAGCGAGAGACAGAGAACGACAGAGCGAGAGACAGAGAACGACAGAGCGAGAGACAGAGAAGCGACAGAGCGAGAGACAGAGAACGACAGAGCGAGAGACAGAGAACGACAGAGCGAGAGACAGAGAACGACAGAGCGAGAGACAGAGAACGACAGAGCGAGAGACAGAGAAGCGACAGAGCGAGAGACAGAGAATGACAGAGCGAGAGACAGAGAACGACAGAGCGAGAGACAGAGAACGACAGAGCGAGAGACAGAGAACGACAGAGCGAGAGACAGAGAACGACAGAGCGAGGGACAGAGAACGACAGAGCGAGAGACAGAGAACGACAGAGCGAGAGACAGAGAACGACAGAGCGAGGGACAGAGAACGACAGAGCGAGAGACAGAGAATGACAGAGCGAGAGACAGAGAATGACAGAGCGAGAGACAGAGAACGACAGAGCGAGAGACAGAGAATGACAGAGCGAGAGACAGAGAACGACAGAGCGAGAGCAGAGAACGACAGAGCGAGAGACAGAGAACGACAGAGCGAGAGACAGAGAACGACAGAGCGAGAGACAGAGAACGACAGAGCGAGAGACAGAGAACGACAGAGCGAGAGACAGAGAACGACAGAGCGAGAGACAGAGAACGACAGAGCGAGAGACAGAGAACGACAGAGCGAGGGACAGAGAACGACAGAGCGAGAGACAGAGAACGACAGAGCGAGAGACAGAGAACGACAGAGCGAGAGACAGAGAATGACAGAGCGAGAGACAGAGAACGACAGAGCGAGAGACAGAGAACGACAGAGCGAGAGACAGAGAACGACAGAGCGAGAGACAGAGAACGACAGAGCGAGAGACAGAGAACGACAGAGCGAGAGACAGAGAATGACAGAGCGAGAGACAGAGAACGACAGAGCGAGAGACAGAGAACGACAGAGCGAGAGACAGAGAACGACAGAGCGAGAGACAGAGAACGACAGAGCGAGAGACAGAGAGCGACAGAGCGAGAGACAGAGAACGACAGAGCGAGAGACAGAGAACGACAGAGCGAGAGACAGAGAACGACAGAGCGAGAGACAGAGAACGACAGAGCGAGAGACAGAGAACGACAGAGCGAGAGACAGAGAACGACAGAGCGAGAGACAGAGAACGACAGAGCGAAAGACAGAGAACGACAGAGCGAGAGACAGAGAACGACAGAGCGAGAGACAGAGAATGACAGAGCGAGAGACAGAGAAGGACAGAGAGAGAGAGACAGAGAACGACAGAGCGAGAGACAGAGAACGACAGAGCGAGAGACAGAGAACGACAGAGCGAGAGACAGAGAGCGACAGAGCGAGAGACAGAGAAGGACAGAGCGAGAGACAGAGAACGACAGAGCGAGAGACAGAGAACGACAGAGCGAGAGACAGAGAACGACAGAGCGAGGAGACAGAGAACTGACAGAGCGAGAGACAGAGAACGACAGAGCGAGAGACAGAGAACGACAGAGCGAGAGACAGAGAACGACAGAGCGAGAGACAGAGAACGACAGAGCGAGAGACAGAGAACGACAGAGCCGAGGGACAGAGAACGACACAGCGAGAGACAGAGAGCGACAGAGCGAGAGACAGAGAATGACAGAGCGAGAGAGCTGAGAAATGACAGAGCCGAAAGAGAGAGAACTGACAGAGCGAGAGAGAGAGAACGACAGAGCGAGAGACAGAGAACGACAGAGCGAGAGACAGAGAACGACAGAGTGAGAGACAGAGAACGACAGAGAGAGGGACAGAGAACGAGAGCGAGAGACAGAGAGCGACAGAGCGAGAGACAGAGAATGACAGAGCGAGAGACAGAGAAGGACAGAGCGACAGACAGAGAGGACTGAGAGAGTGAGGCAGAGAACACAGAGCGAGAGACAGAGAACGACAGAGCAAGAGACAGAGAACGACAGACCGAGAGACAGAGAAGGACAAAGAGAAAGACGAGAACGACAGAGCGAGAGACAGAGAATGACAGAGCGAGAGACAGAGAACGACAGAGCGAGAGACAGAGAACGACAGAGCGAGAGACAGAGAACGACAGAGCGAGAGACAGAGAACGACAGAGCGAGAGACAGAGAACGACAGAGCGAGAGACAGAGAACGACAGAGCGAGAGACAGAGAATGACAGAGCGAGAGACAGAGAACGACAGAGCGAGAGACAGAGAACGACAGAGCGAGAGACAGAGAACGACAGAGCGAGAGACAGAGAACGACAGAGCGAGAGACAGAGAACGACAGAGCGAGAGACAGAGAACGACAGAGCGAGAGACAGAGAACGACAGAGCGAGAGACAGAGAACGACAGAGCGAGAGACAGAGAACGACAGAGCGAGAGACAGAGAACGACAGAGCGAGAGACAGAGAACGACAGAGCGAGAGACAGAGAACGACAGAGCGAGAGACAGAGAACGACAGAGCGAGAGACAGAGAACGACAGAGCGAGAGACAGAGAACGACAGAGCGAGAGACAGAGAACGACAGAGCGAGAGACAGAGAACGACAGAGCGAGAGACAGAGAACGACAGAGCGAGAGACAGAGAACGACAGAGCGAGAGACAGAGAACGACAGAGCGAGAGACAGAGAACGACAGAGCGAGAGACAGAGAACGACAGAGCGAGAGACAGAGAACGACAGAGCGAGAGACAGAGAACGACAGAGCGAGAGACAGAGAACGACAGAGCGAGAGACAGAGAACGACAGAGCGAGAGACAGAGAAGGACAGAGCGAGAGACAGAGAACGACAGAGCGAGAGACAGAGAACGACAGAGCGAGAGACAGAGAACGACAGAGCGAGAGACAGAGAACACAGAGCGAGAGACAGAGAACGACAGAGCGAGAGACAGAGAACGACAGAGCGAGAGACAGAGAACGACAGAGCGAGAGACAGAGAACGACAGAGCGAGAGACAGAGAACGACAGAGCGAGAGACAGAGAACGACAGAGCGAGAGACAGAGAACGACAGAGCGAGAGACAGAGAACGACAGAGCGAGAGACAGAGAACGACAGAGCGAGAGACAGAGAACGACAGAGCGAGAGACAGAGAACGACAGAGCGAGAGACAGAGAATGACAGAGCGAGAGACAGAGAACGACAGAGCGAGAGACAGAGAACGACAGAGCGAGAGACAGAGAATGACAGAGCGAGAGACAGAGAACGACAGAGCGAGAGACAGAGAAGGACAGAGCGAGAGACAGAGAATGACAGAGCGAGAGACAGAGAACGACAGAGCGAGAGACAGAGAACGACAGAGCGAGAGACAGAGAATGACAGAGCGAGAGACAGAGAACGACAGAGCGAGAGACAGAGAACGACAGAGCGAGAGACAGAGAAGACAGAGCGAGAGACAGAGAACGACAGAGCGAGAGACAGAGAACTGACAGAGCGAGAGACAGAGAACGACAGAGCGAGAGACAGAGAACGACAGAGCGAGAGACAGAGAACGACAGAGCGAGAGACAGAGAACGACAGAGCGAGAGACAGAGAACGACAGAGCGAGAGACAGAGAACGACAGAGCGAGCGACAGAGAGACAGAGACAAGACAGAGCGAGAGACAGAGAAGACAGAGCGAGAGACAGAGAATGTCAGGAGCGACAGACAGAGAACGACAGAGCGAGAGACAGAGAACGACAGCGCGGGAGGCAGAGAATGACAGAGCGGAGACAGAGAAGCGACAGAGCGAGAGACAGAGAGACAGAGCGAGAGACGAGAATGACAGAGCGAGGAGACAGAGAACGACAGAGCGAGGGACAGAGAACGACAGAGCGAGGGACAGAGAACGACAGAGCGAGGAGACAGAGAACGACAGAGCAAGAGACAGAGAACGACAGAGCGAGGGACAGAGAACGACAGAGCGAGAGACAGAGAACGACAGAGCGAGAGACAGAGAGCGACAGAGCGAGAGACAGAGAAGACAGAGCGAGAGTGAGAGACGACAGAGCGACAGAGGAGAGAATGAACAGAGCGAGAGAGAGAGAACGACAGAGCGAGAGAAGAGAGACGACAGAGCGAGAGACAGAGAACGACAGAGCGAGAGACAGAGAACGACAGAGCGAGAGACAGAGAACGACAGAGCGAGAGACAGAGAACGACAGAGCGAGAGACAGAGAATGACAGAGCGAGAGACAGAGAACGACAGAGCGAGAGACAGAGAAGGACAGAGCGAGAGACAGAGAACGACAGAGCGAGAGACAGAGAACGACAGAGCGAGAGACAGAGAACGACAGAGCGAGAGACAGAGAACGACAGAGCGAGAGACAGAGAACGACAGAGCGAGGGACAGAGAACGACAGAGCGAGAGACAGAGAACGACAGAGCGAGAGACAGAGAACGACAGAGCGAGAGGACAGAGAACGACAGAGCGAGAGACAGAGAACGACAGAGCGAGAGACAGAGAACGACAGAGCGAGAGACAGAGAACGACAGAGCGAGAGACAGAGAATGACAGAGCGAGAGACAGAGAACGACAGAGCGAGAGACAGAGAACGACAGAGCGAGAGACAGAGAACGACAGAGCGAGAGACAGAGAACGACAGAGCGAGAGACAGAGAACGACAGAGCGAGAGACAGAGAACGACAGAGCGAGAGACAGAGAACGACAGAGCGAGAGACAGAGACGACAGAGCGAGAGACAGAGAACGACAGAGCGAGAGACAGAGAACGACAGAGCGAGAGACAGAGAATGACAGAGCGAGAGACAGAGAACGACAGAGCGAGAGACAGAGAACGACAGAGAGAGAGACAGAGAACAATAGAGCGAGAGACCGAGAACGACAGAGCGAGAGACAGAGAACGACAGAGCAAGAGACAGAGAATGACAGAGCGAGAGACAGAGAACGACAGAGCGAGAGGCAGAGAACGACAGAGCGAGAGACAGAGAACGACAGAGCGAGAGACAGAGAACGACAGAGCGAGAGAGAAAGAACGACAGAGCGAGAGACAGAGAACGACAGAGCGAGAGACAGAGAACGACAGAGCGAGAGACAGAGAACGACAGAGCGAGAGACAGAGAACGACAGAGCGAGAGACAGAGAACGACAGAGCGAGAGACAGAGAACGACAGAGCGAGAGACAGAGAACGACAGAGCGAGAGACAGAGAACGACAGAGCGAGAGACAGAGAACGACAGAGCGAGAGACAGAGAACGACAGAGCGAGAGGACAGAGAATGACAGAGCGAGAGACAGAGAACGACAGAGCGAGAGACAGAGAACGACAGAGCGAGAGACAGAGAACGACAGAGCGAGAGACAGAGAACGACAGAGCGAGAGACAGAGAACGACAGAGCGAGAGACAGAGAACGACAGAGCGAGAGACAGAGAACGACAGAGCGAGAGACAGAGAACGACAGAGCGAGAGACAGAGAATGACAGAGCGAGAGACAGAGAACGACAGAGCGAGAGACAGAGAACGACAGAGCGAGAGACAGAGAACGACAGAGCGAGAGACAGAGAACGACAGAGCGAGAGACAGAGAACGACAGAGCGAGAGACAGAGAACGACAGAGCGAGAGACAGAGAACGACAGAGCGAGAGACAGAGAACGACAGAGCGAGGAGACAGAGAACGACAGAGCGAGAGACAGAGAACGACAGAGCGAGAGGACAGAGAACGACAGAGCGAGAGACAGAGAACGACAGAGCGAGAGACAGAGAACGACAGAGCGAGAGACAGAGAACGACAGAGCGAGGAGACAGAGAACGACAGAGCGAGAGACAGAGAACGACAGAGCGAGAGACAGAGAACGACAGAGCGAGAGACAGAGAACGACAGAGCGAGAGACAGAGAACGACAGAGCGAGAGACAGAGAACGACAGAGCGAGAGACAGAGAACGACAGAGCGAGAGACAGAGAACGACAGAGCGAGAGACAGAGAACGACAGAGCGAGAGACAGAGAACGACAGAGCGAGAGACAGAGAACGACAGAGCGAGAGACAGAGAACGACAGAGCGAGAGACAGAGAACGACAGAGCGAGAGACAGAGAACGACAGAGCGAGAGACAGAGAACGACAGAGCGAGAGACAGAGAACGACAGAGCGAGAGACAGAGAACGACAGAGCGAGAGACAGAGAACGACAGAGCGAGAGACAGAGAACGACAGAGCGAGAGACAGAGAACGACAGAGCGAGAGACAGAGAACGACAGAGCGAGAGACAGAGAACGACAGAGCGAGAGACAGAGAACGACAGAGCGAGAGACAGAGAAGCGACAGAGCGAGAGACAGAGAACGACAGAGCGAGAGACAGAGAACGACAGAGCGAGAGACAGAGAACGACAGAGCGAGAGACAGAGAACGACAGAGCGAGAGACAGAGAACGACAGAGCGAGGGACAGAGAACGACAGAGCGAGAGACAGAGAACGACAGAGCGAGAGACAGAGAACGACAGAGCGAGAGACAGAGAACGACAGAGCGAGAGACAGAGAATGACAGAGCGAGAGACAGAGAAGGACAGAGCGAGAGACAGAGAACGACAGAGCGAGAGACAGAGAACGACAGAGCGAGAGACAGAGAACGACAGAGCGAGAGACAGAGAACGACAGAGCGAGAGACAGAGAACGACAGAGCGAGAGACAGAGAACGACAGAGCGAGAGACAGAGAACGACAGAGCGAGAGACAGAGAACGACAGAGCGAGAGACAGAGAACGACAGAGCGAGAGACAGAGAACGACAGAGCGAGAGACAGAGAACGACAGAGCGAGAGACAGAGAATGACAGAGCGAGAGACAGAGAACGACAGAGCGAGAGACAGAGAACGACAGAGCGAGAGACAGAGAACGACAGAGCGAGGACAGAGAACGACAGAGCGAGAGACAGAGAGCGACAGAGCGAGAGACAGAGAACGACAGAGCGAGAGACAGAGAACGACAGAGCGAGAGACAGAGAACGACAGAGCGAGAGACAGAGAACGACAGAGCGAGAGACAGAGAACGACAGAGCGAGAGACAGAGAACGACAGAGCGAGAGACAGAGAACGACAGAGCGAGAGACAGAGAACGACAGAGCGAGAGACAGAGAACGACAGAGCGAGAGACAGAGAACGACAGAGCGAGAGACAGAGAACGACAGAGCGAGAGACAGAGAACGACAGAGCGAGAGACAGAGAACGACAGAGCGAGAGACAGAGAAGGACAGAGCGAGAGACAGAGAACGACAGAGCGAGAGACAGAGAACGACAGAGCGAGAGACAGAGAACGACAGAGCGAGAGACAGAGAACGACAGAGCGAGAGACAGAGAACGACAGAGCGAGAGACAGAGAACGACAGAGCGAGAGACAGAGAACGACAGAGCGAGAGACAGAGAACGACAGAGCGAGAGACAGAGAATGACAGAGCGAGAGACAGAGAACGACAGAGCGAGAGACAGAGAACGACAGAGCGAGAGACAGAGAACGACAGAGCGAGAGACAGAGAACGACAGAGCGAGAGACAGAGAACGACAGAGCGAGAGACAGAGAACGACAGAGCGAGAGACAGAGAACGACAGAGCGAGAGACAGAGAACGACAGAGCGAGAGACAGAGAACGACAGAGCGAGAGACAGAGAACGACAGAGCGAGAGACAGAGAACGACAGAGCGAGAGACAGAGAACGACAGAGCGAGAGACAGAGAACGACAGAGCGAGAGACAGAGAACGACAGAGCGAGAGACAGAGAACGACAGAGCGAGAGACAGAGAACGACAGAGCGAGAGGACAGAGAACGACAGAGCGAGAGACAGAGAACGACAGAGCGAGAGACAGAGAACGACAGAGCGAGAGACAGAGAACGACAGAGCGAGAGACAGAGAACGACAGAGCGAGAGACAGAGAACGACAGAGCGAGAGACAGAGAAGCGACAGAGCGAGAGACAGAGAACGACAGAGCGAGAGACAGAGAACGACAGAGCGAGAGACAGAGAACGACAGAGCGAGAGACAGAGAACGACAGAGCGAGAGACAGAGAATGACAGAGCGAGAGACAGAGAACGACAGAGCGAGAGACAGAGAACGACAGAGCGAGAGACAGAGAACGACAGAGCGAGAGACAGAGAACGACAGAGCGAGAGACAGAGAACGACAGAGCGAGAGACAGAGAACGACAGAGCGAGAGACGACAGAGAGAGCAAGACAGAGAACGACAGAGCGAGAGACAGAGAACGACAGAGCGAGAGACAGAGAACGACAGAGCGAGAGACAGAGAACGACAGAGCGAGAGACAGAGAACGACAGAGCGAGAGACAGAGAACGACAGAGCGAGAGACAGAGAACGACAGAGCGAGAGACAGAGAACGACAGAGCGAGAGACAGAGAACGACAGAGCGAGAGACAGAGAATGACAGAGCGAGAGACAGAGAACGACAGAGCGAGAGACAGAGAACGACAGAGCGAGAGACAGAGAACGACAGAGCGAGAGACAGAGAACGACAGAGCGAGAGACAGAGAACGACAGAGCGAGAGACAGAGAACGACAGAGCGAGAGACAGAGAACGACAGAGCGAGAGACAGAGAACGACAGAGCGAGAGACAGAGAACGACAGAGCGAGAGACAGAGAACGACAGAGCGAGAGACAGAGAACGACAGAGCGAGAGGACAGAGAACGACAGAGCGAGAGACAGAGAACGACAGAGCGAGAGACAGAGAACGACAGAGCGAGAGACAGAGAACGACAGAGCGAAGGACAGAGAACGACAGAGCGAGAGACAGAGAACGACAGAGCGAGAGACAGAGAACGACAGAGCGAGAGACAGAGAACGACAGAGCGAGAGACAGAGAACGACAGAGCGAGAGACAGAGAACGACAGAGCGAGAGACAGAGAACGACAGAGCGAGAGGACAGAGAACGACAGAGCGAGAGACAGAGAACGACAGAGCGAGAGACAGAGAACGACAGAGCGAGAGACAGAGAACGACAGAGCGAGAGACAGAGAACGACAGAGCGAGAGACAGAGAACGACAGAGCGAGAGACAGAGAACGACAGAGCGAGAGACAGAGAACGACAGAGCGAGAGACAGAGAACGACAGAGCGAGAGACAGAGAACGACAGAGCGAGAGACAGAGAACAAAGCGAGGACAGAGAACGACAGAGCGATCGACAGAGACGGACAGAGCGAGAGACAGAGAACGACAGAGCGAGAGGACAGAGAACGACAGAGCGAGAGACAGAGAACGACGGAGCGAGAGACAGAGAACGACAGAGCAAGAGACAGAGAATGACAGAGCGAGGAGACAGAGAACGACAGAGCAAGGGACAGAGAACGACAGAGCGAGAGACAGAGACTGACAGAGCGAGAGACAGAGAAGACAGAGCGAGAGACAGAGAAGACAGAGCGAGAGACAGAGAACGGACAGAGCAAGAGACAGAGAACGACAGAGCGAGGGACAGAGAACGACAGAGCGAGAGACAGAGAACGACAGAGCGAGAGACAGAGAATGACAGAGCGAGAGACAGAGAACGACAGAGCGAGAGACAGAGAACGACAGAGCGAGAGACAGAGAAAGACAGAAGCGAGAGACAGCGACGACAGAGCGAGAGACAGAGAACGACAGAGCGAGAGACAGAGAACGACAGAGCGAGAGACAGAGAACGACAGAGCGAGAGACAGAGAACGACAGAGCGAGAGACAGAGAACGACAGAGCGAGAGACAGAGAACGACAGAGCGAGAGACAGAGAACGACAGAGCGAGAGACAGAGAACGACAGAGCGAGAGACAGAGAACGACAGAGCGAGGACAGAGAACGACAGAGCGAGAGACAGAGAACGACAGAGCGAGAGACAGAGAACGACAGAGCGAGAGACAGAGAACGACAGAGCGAGAGACAGAGAACGACAGAGCGAGAGACAGAGAACGACAGAGCGAGAGACAGAGAACGACAGAGCGAGAGACAGAGAACGACAGAGCGAGAGACAGAGAACGACAGAGCGAGAGACAGAGAACGACAGAGCGAGAGACAGAGAACGACAGAGCGAGAGACAGAGAACGACAGAGCGAGAGACAGAGAACGACAGAGCGAGAGACAGAGAACGACAGAGCGAGAGACAGAGAACGACAGAGCGAGAGACAGAGAACGACAGAGCGAGAGACAGAGAACGACAGAGCGAGAGACAGAGAACGACAGAGCGAGAGACAGAGAACGACAGAGCGAGAGACAGAGAATGACAGAGCGAGAGACAGAGAACGACAGAGCGAGAGACAGAGAACGACAGAGCGAGAGACAGAGAACGACAGAGCGAGAGACAGAGAACGACAGAGCGAGAGACAGAGAACGACAGAGCGAGAGACAGAGAACGACAGAGCGAGAGACAGAGAATGACAGAGCGAGAGACAGAGAACGACAGAGCGAGAGACAGAGAACGACAGAGCGAGAGACAGAGAACGACAGAGCGAGAGACAGAGAACGACAGAGCGAGAGACAGAGAACGACAGAGCGAGAGACAGAGAACGACAGAGCGAGAGACAGAGAACGACAGAGCGAGAGACAGAGAACGACAGAGCGAGAGACAGAGAACGACAGAGCGAGAGACAGAGAACGACAGAGCGAGAGACAGAGAATCGACAGAGCGAGAGACAGAGAACGACAGAGCGAGAGACAGAGAACGACAGAGCGAGAGACAGAGAAAGACAGAGCGAGAGACAGAGAACGACAGAGCGAGAGACAGAGAACGACAGAGCGAGAGACAGAGAACGACAGAGCGAGAGACAGAGAATGACAGAGCGAGAGACAGAGAACGACAGAGCGAGGGACAGAGAACGACAGAGCGAGAGACAGAGAACGACAGAGCGAGGGACAGAGAACGACAGAGCGAGGGACAGAGAACGACAGAGCGAGAGACAGAGAACGACAGAGCGAGAGACAGAGAACGACAGAGCGAGAGACAGAGAACGACAGAGCGAGAGACAGAGAACGACAGAGCGAGAGACAGAGAACGACAGAGCGAGAGACAGAGAACGACAGAGCGAGAGACAGAGAACGACAGAGCGAGAGACAGAGAACGACAGAGCGAGAGACAGAGATGACAGAGCGAGAGACAGAGAACGACAGAGCGAGAGACAGAGAACGACAGAGCGAGAGACAGAGAAAGACAGAGCGAGAGACAGAGAATCGACAGAGCGAGAGACAGAGAACGACAGAAGCGAGAGACAGAGAACGACAGAGCGAGGACAGAGAACGACAGACGAGAGACAGAGGAAAGGACAGAGCGAGAGACAGAGAACGACAGAGCGAGAGACAGAGAACGACAGAGCGAAGAGACAGAGAAAGACAGAGCGAGAGACAGAGAACGACAGAGCGAGAGGACAGAGAACGACAGAGCGAGAGACAGAGAACGACAGAGCGAGAGACAGAGAACGACAGAGCGAGAGACAGAGAACGACAGAGCGAGAGACAGAGAACGACAGAGCGAGGGACAGAGAACGACAGAGCGAGAGACAGAGAACGACAGAGCGAGAGACAGAGAACGACAGAGCAAGAGACAGAGACGACAGAGCGAGAGACAGAGAACGACAGAGCGAGAGACAGAGAACGACAGAGCGAGAGACAGAGACGACAGAGCAGAGACAGAGAATGACAGAGCGAGAGACAGAGAACGACAGAGCAAGAGACAGAGAACGACAGAGCGAGAGACAGAGAACGACAGAGCGAGAGACAGAGAACGACAGAGCGAGAGACAGAGAACGACAGAGCGAGAGACAGAGAACGACAGAGAGAGAGACAGAGAACGACAGAGCGAGAGACAGAGAACGACAGAGCGAGAGACAGAGAACGACAGAGCGAGAGACAGAGAAGACAGAGCGAGAGACAGAGAACGACAGAGCGAGAGACAGAGAACGACAGAGCGAGAGACAGAGAACGACAGAGCGAGAGACAGAGAACGACAGAGCGAGAGACAGAGAATGACAGAGCGAGAGACAGAGAACGACAGAGCGAGAGACAGAGAGCGACAGAGCGAGAGACAGAGAACGACAGAGCGAGAGACAGAGAACGACAGGGCGAGAGACAGAGAACGACAGAGCGAGAGACAGAGAACGACAGAGCGAGAGACAGAGAACGACAGAGCGAGAGACAGAGAACGACAGAGCGAGAGACAGAGAACGACAGAGCGAGAGACAGAGAACGACAGAGCGAGAGACAGAGAACGACAGAGCGAGAGACAGAGAACGACAGAGCGAGAGACAGAGAACGACAGAGCGAGAGACAGAGAACGACAGAGCGAGAGACAGAGAACGACAGAGCGAGAGACAGAGAACGACAGAGCGAGAGACAGAGAACGACAGAGCGAGAGACAGAGAACGACAGAGCGAGAGACAGAGAACGACAGAGCGAGAGACAGAGAACGACAGAGCGAGAGACAGAGAACGACAGAGCGAGAGACAGAGAACGACAGAGCGAGAGACAGAGAACGACAGAGCGAGAGACAGAGAACGACAGAGCGAGAGACAGAGAACGACAGAGCGAGAGGACAGAGAACGACAGAGCGAGAGACAGAGAACGACAGAGCGAGAGACAGAGAACGACAGAGCGAGAGACAGAGAACGACAGAGCGAGAGACAGAGAACGACAGAGCGAGAGACAGAGAACGACAGAGCGAGAGACAGAGAACGACAGAGCGAGAGACAGAGAACGACAGAGCGAGAGACAGAGAACGACAGAGCGAGAGACAGAGAACGACAGAGCGAGAGACAGAGAACGACAGAGCGAGAGACAGAGAACGACAGAGCGAGAGACAGAGAACGACAGAGCGAGAGACAGAGAACGACAGAGCGAGAGACAGAGAACGACAGAGCGAGAGACAGAGAACGACAGAGCGAGAGACAGAGAACGACAGAGCGAGAGACAGAGAACGACAGAGCGAGAGACAGAGAACGACAGAGCGAGAGACAGAGAACGACAGAGCGAGAGACAGAGAACGACAGAGCGAGAGACAGAGAACGACAGAGCGAGAGACAGAGAACGACAGAGCGAGAGACAGAGAACGACAGAGCGAGAGACAGAGAACGACAGAGCGAGAGACAGAGAACGACAGAGCGAGAGACAGAGAACGACAGAGCGAGAGACAGAGAACGACAGAGCGAGAGACAGAGAACGACAGAGCGAGAGACAGAGAACGACAGAGCGAGAGACAGAGAACGACAGAGCGAGAGACAGAGAACGACAGAGCGAGAGACAGAGAATGACAGAGCGAGAGACAGAGAACGACAGAGCGAGAGACAGAGAACGACAGAGCGAGAGACAGAGAACGACAGAGCGAGAGACAGAGAACGACAGAGCGAGAGACAGAGAACGACAGAGCGAGAGACAGAGAACGACAGAGCGAGAGACAGAGAACGACAGAGCGAGAGACAGAGAACGACAGAGCGAGAGACAGAGAACGACAGAGCGAGAGACAGAGAACGACAGAGCGAGAGACAGAGAACGACAGAGCGAGAGACAGAGAACGACAGAGCGAGAGACAGAGAACGACAGAGCGAGAGACAGAGACGACAGAGCGAGAGACAGAGAACGACAGAGCGAGAGACAGAGAACGACAGAGCGAGAGACAGAGAACGACAGAGCGAGAGACAGAGAACGACAGAGCGAGAGACAGAGAACGACAGAGCGAGAGACAGAGAACGACAGAGCGAGAGACAGAGAACGACAGAGCGAGAGACAGAGAACGACAGAGCGAGAGACAGAGAACGACAGAGCGAGAGACAGAGAACGACAGAGCGAGAGACAGAGAACGACAGAGCGAGAGACAGAGAACGACAGAGCGAGAGACAGAGAACGACAGAGCGAGAGACAGAGAACGACAGAGCGAGAGGACAGAGAACGACAGAGCGAGGACAGAGAACGACAGAGCGAGAGACAGAGAACGACAGAGCGAGAGACAGAGAACGACAGAGCGAGAGACAGAGAACGACAGAGCGAGAGACAGAGAACGACAGAGCGAGAGACAGAGAACGACAGAGCGAGAGACAGAGAACGACAGAGCGAGAGACAGAGAACGACAGAGCGAGGGACAGAGAACGACAGAGCGAGAGGACAGAGAACGACAGAGCGAGAGACAGAGAACGACAGAGCGAGAGACAGAGAACGACAGAGCGAGAGACAGAGAACGACAGAGCGAGAGACAGAGAACGACAGAGCGAGAGACAGAGAACGACAGAGCGAGAGACAGAGAACGACAGAGCGAGAGACAGAGAACGACAGAGCGAGAGACAGAGAATGACAGAGCGAGAGACAGAGAACGACAGAGCGAGAGACAGAGAACGACAGAGCGAGAGACAGAGAAGACAGAGCGAGAGACAGAGAACGACAGAGCGAGAGACAGAGAACGACAGAGCGAGAGACAGAGAACGACAGAGCGAGAGACAGAGAATGAAAGAGCGAGAGACAGAGAACGACAGAGCGAGAGACAGAGAACGACAGAGCGAGAGACAGAGAACGACAGAGCGAGAGATAGAGAACGACAGAGCGAGAGACAGAGAACTACAGAGCGAGAGAGAGGACGACAGAGCGAGAGACAGAGAACGACAGAGAGAGGGACAGAGCGAGAGACAGAGAATGACAGAGCGAGAGACAGAGAACGACAGAGCGACAGACAGAGAACGACAGAGCGAGAGACAGAGAACGACAGAGCGAGAGACAGAGAACGACAGAGCGAGAGACAGAGAACGACAGAGCGAGAGACAGAGAACGACAGAGCGAGAGACAGAGAACGACAGAGCGAGAGACGAGAAAAGACAGAGCGAGAGACAGAGAACGACAGAGCGAGAGACAGAGAACGACAGAGCGAGAGACAGAGAACGACAGAGCGAGAGACAGAGAACGACAGAGCGAGAGACAGAGAAGGACAGAGCGAGAGACAGAGACGACAGAGCGAGAGACAGAGACGACAGAGCGAGAGACAGAGAACGACAGAGCGAGAGACAGAGAACGACAGAGCGAGAGACAGAGAACGACAGAGCGAGAGACAGAGAACGACAGAGCGAGAGACAGAGAACGACAGAGCGAGAGACAGAGAAGACAGAGCGAGAGACAGAGAATGACAGAGCGAGAGACAGAGAACGACAGAGCGAGAGACAGAGAACGACAGAGCGAGAGACAGAGAACGACAGAGCGAGAGACAGAGAACGACAGAGCGAGAGACAGAGAACGACAGAGCGAGAGACAGAGAACGACAGAGCGAGAGACAGAGAACGACAGAGCGAGAGACAGAGAACGACAGAGCGAGAGACAGAGAACGACAGAGCGAGAGACAGAGAACGACAGAGCGAGAGACAGAGAACGACAGAGCGAGAGACAGAGAATGACAGAGCGAGAGACAGAGAACGACAGAGCGAGAGACAGAGAACGACAGAGCGAGAGACAGAGAACGACAGAGCGAGAGACAGAGAACGACAGAGCGAGAGACAGAGAACGACAGAGCGAGAGACAGAGAACGACAGAGCGAGAGACAGAGAAGACAGAGCGAGAGACAGAGAACGACAGAGCGAGAGACAGAGAACGACAGAGCGAGAGACAGAGAACGACAGAGCGAGAGACAGAGAACGACAGAGCGAGAGACAGAGAACGACAGAGCGAGAGACAGAGAACGACAGAGCGAGAGACAGAGAACGACAGAGCGAGAGACAGAGAACGACAGAGCGAGAGACAGAGAACGACAGAGCGAGAGACAGAGAACGACAGAGCGAGAGACAGAGAACGACAGAGCGAGAGACAGAGAACGACAGAGCGAGAGACAGAGAACGACAGAGCGAGAGACAGAGAACGACAGAGCGAGAGACAGAGAACGACAGAGCGAGAGACAGAGAACGACAGAGCGAGAGACAGAGAACGACAGAGCGAGAGACAGAGAACGACAGAGCGAGAGACAGAGAACGACAGAGCGAGAGACAGAGAACGACAGAGCGAGAGACAGAGAACGACAGAGCGAGAGACAGAGAACGACAGAGCGAGAGACAGAGAACGACAGAGCGAGAGACAGAGAACGACAGAGCGAGAGACAGAGAACGACAGAGCGAGAGACAGAGAACGACAGAGCGAGAGACAGAGAACGACAGAGCAGAGACAGAGAACGACAGAGCGAGAGACAGAGAAGACAGAGCGAGAGACAGAGAACGACAGAGCGAGAGACAGAGAACGACAGAGCGAGAGACAGAGAACGACAGAGCGAGAGACAGAGAACGACAGAGCGAGAGACAGAGAAACGACAGAGCGAGAGACAGAGAATGACAGAGCGAGAGACAGAGAACGACAGAGCGAGAGACAGAGAACGACAGAGCGAGAGACAGAGAAAGACAGAGCGAGAGACAGAGAACGACAGAGCGAGAGACAGAGAACGACAGAGCGAGAGACAGAGAACGACAGAGCGAGAGACAGAGAACGACAGAGCGAGAGACAGAGAACGACAGAGCGAGAGACAGAGAACGACAGAGCGAGAGACAGAGAACGACAGAGCGAGAGACAGAGAACGACAGAGCGAGAGACAGAGAACGACAGAGCGAGAGACAGAGAACGACAGAGCGAGAGACAGAGAACGACAGAGCGAGAGACAGAGAACGACAGAGCGAGAGACAGAGAACGACAGAGCGAGAGACAGAGAACGACAGAGCGAGAGACAGAGAACGACAGAGCGAGAGACAGAGAACGACAGAGCGAGAGACAGAGAACGACAGAGCGAGAGACAGAGAACGACAGAGCGAGAGACAGAGAACGACAGAGCGAGAGACAGAGAACGACAGAGCGAGAGACAGAGAATGACAGAGCGAGAGACAGAGAACGACAGAGCGAGAGACAGAGAACGACAGAGCGAGAGACAGAGAACGACAGAGCGAGAGACAGAGAACGACAGAGCGAGAGACAGAGAACGACAGAGCGAGAGACAGAGAACGACAGAGCGAGAGACAGAGAACGACAGAGCGAGAGACAGAGACGACAGAGCGAGAGACAGAGAATGACAGAGCGAGAGACAGAGAACGACAGAGCGAGAGACAGAGAACGACAGAGCGAGAGACAGAGAACGACAGAGCGAGAGACAGAGAACGACAGAGCGAGAGACAGAGAACGACAGAGCGAGAGACAGAGAACGACAGAGCGAGAGACAGAGAACGACAGAGCGAGAGACAGAGAACGACAGAGCGAGAGACAGAGAACGACAGAGCGAGAGACAGAGAACGACAGAGCGAGAGACAGAGAACGACAGAGCGAGAGACAGAGAACGACAGAGCGAGAGACAGAGAACGACAGAGCGAGAGACAGAGAACGACAGAGCGAGAGACAGAGAACGACAGAGCGAGAGACAGAGAACGACAGAGCGAGAGACAGAGAACGACAGAGCGAGAGACAGAGAACGACAGAGCGAGAGACAGAGAACGACAGAGCGAGAGACAGAGAACGACAGAGCGAGAGACAGAGAATGACAGAGCGAGAGACAGAGAACGACAGAGCGAGAGACAGAGAACGACAGAGCGAGAGACAGAGAACGACAGAGCGAGAGACAGAGAACGACAGAGCGAGAGACAGAGAACGACAGAGCGAGAGACAGAGAACGACAGAGCGAGAGACAGAGAACGACAGAGCGAGAGACAGAGAACGACAGAGCGAGAGACAGAGAACGACAGAGCGAGAGACAGAGAACG
The DNA here is from genome assembly GCF_017639515.1 of Carcharodon carcharias. Taxonomy (NCBI): domain Eukaryota; kingdom Metazoa; phylum Chordata; class Chondrichthyes; order Lamniformes; family Lamnidae; genus Carcharodon; species Carcharodon carcharias. Next base: position 3,506,665 of record NC_054506.1, read on the forward strand.
ACAGAGCGAGAGACAGAGAACGACAGAGCGAGAGACAGAGAACGACAGAGCGAGAGACAGAGAACGACAGAGCGAGAGACAGAGAACGACAGAGCGAGAGACAGAGAACGACAGAGCGAGAGACAGAGAACGACAGAGCGAGAGACAGAGAACGACAGAGCGAGAGACAGAGAACGACAGAGCGAGAGACAGAGAACGACAGAGCGAGAGACAGAGAACGACAGAGCGAGAGACAGAGAACGACAGAGCGAGAGACAGAGAACGACAGAGCGAGAGACAGAGAACGACAGAGCGAGAGACAGAGAACGACAGAGCGAGAGACAGAGAACGACAGAGCGAGAGACAGAGAACGACAGAGCGAGAGACAGAGAACGACAGAGCGAGAGACAGAGAACGACAGAGCGAGAGACAGAGAACGACAGAGCGAGAGACAGAGAACGACAGAGCGAGAGACAGAGAACGACAGAGCGAGAGACAGAGAACGACAGAGCGAGAGACAGAGAACGACAGAGCGAGAGACAGAGAACGACAGAGCGAGAGACAGAGAACGACAGAGCGAGAGACAGAGAACGACAGAGCGAGAGACAGAGAACGACAGAGCGAGAGACAGAGAACGACAGAGCGAGAGACAGAGAACGACAGAGCGAGAGACAGAGAACGACAGAGCGAGAGACAGAGAACGACAGAGCGAGAGACAGAGAACGACAGAGCGAGAGACAGAGAACGACAGAGCGAGAGACAGAGAACGACAGAGCGAGAGACAGAGAAGGACAGAGCGAGAGACAGAGAACGACAGAGCGAGAGACAGAGAACGACAGAGCGAGAGACAGAGAACGACAGAGCGAGAGACAGAGAACGACAGAGCGAGAGACAGAGAACGACAGAGCGAGAGACAGAGAACGACAGAGCGAGAGACAGAGAATGACAGAGCGAGAGACAGAGAACGACAGAGCGAGAGACAGAGAACGACAGAGCGAGAGACAGAGAACGACAGAGCGAGAGACAGAGAACGACAGAGCGAGAGACAGAGAACGACAGAGCGAGAGACAGAGAACGACAGAGCGAGAGACAGAGAACGACAGAGCGAGAGACAGAGAACGACAGAGCGAGAGACAGAGAACGACAGAGCGAGAGACAGAGAACGACAGAGCGAGAGACAGAGAACGACAGAGCGAGAGACAGAGAACGACAGAGCGAGAGACAGAGAACGACAGAGCGAGAGACAGAGAACGACAGAGCGAGAGACAGAGAACGACAGAGCGAGAGACAGAGAACGACAGAGCGAGAGACAGAGAACGACAGAGCGAGAGACAGAGAACGACAGAGCGAGAGACAGAGAACGACAGAGCGAGAGACAGAGAACGACAGAGCGAGAGACAGAGAACGACAGAGCGAGAGACAGAGAACGACAGAGCGAGAGACAGAGAAGACAGAGCGAGAGACAGAGAATGACAGAGCGAGAGACAGAGAACGACAGAGCGAGAGACAGAGAACGACAGAGCGAGAGACAGAGAACGACAGAGCGAGAGACAGAGAACGACAGAGCGAGAGACAGAGAACGACAGAGCGAGAGACAGAGAACGACAGAGCGAGAGACAGAGAATGACAGAGCGAGAGACAGAGGAAGACAGAGCGAGAGACAGAGAACGACAGAGCGAGAGACAGAGACGACAGAGCGAGAGACAGAGAACGACAGAGCGACAGACAGAGAACGACAGAGCGAGAGACAGAGAACTACAGAGCGAGAGACAGAGAACGACAGAGCGAGAGACAGAGAACGACAGAGCGAGAGACAGAGAACAACAGAGCGAGAGACAGAGAACGACAGAGCGAGAGACAGAGAACGACAGAGCGAGAGACAGAGAACGACAGAGCGAGAGACAGAGAACGACAGAGCGAGAGACAGAGAACGACAGAGCGAGAGACAGAGAACGACAGAGCGAGAGACAGAGAACGACAGAGCGAGAGACAGAGAACGACAGAGCGAGAGACAGAGAACGACAGAGCGAGAGACAGAGAACGACAGAGCGAGAGACAGAGAACGACAGAGCGAGAGACAGAGAACGACAGAGCGAGAGACAGAGAACGACAGAGCGAGAGACAGAGAACGACAGAGCGAGAGACAGAGAACGACAGAGCGAGAGACAGAGAACGACAGAGCGAGAGACAGAGAACGACAGAGCGAGAGACAGAGAACGACAGAGCGAGAGACAGAGAACGACAGAGCGAGAGACAGAGAACGACAGAGCGAGAGACAGAGAACGACAGAGCGAGAGACAGAGAACGACAGAGCGAGAGACAGAGAACGACAGAGCGAGAGACAGAGAACGACAGAGCGAGAGACAGAGAACGACAGAGCGAGAGACAGAGAACGACAGAGCGAGAGACAGAGAATGACAGAGCGAGAGACAGAGAACGACAGAGCGAGAGACAGAGAACGACAGAGCGAGAGACAGAGAACGACAGAGCGAGAGACAGAGAACGACAGAGCGAGAGACAGAGAGCGACAGAGCGAGAGACAGAGAACGACAGAGCGAGAGACAGAGAACGACAGAGCGAGAGACAGAGAACGACAGAGCGAGAGACAGAGAACGACAGAGCGAGAGACAGAGAACGACAGAGCGAGAGACAGAGAACGACAGAGCGAGAGACAGAGAACGACAGAGCGAGAGACAGAGAACGACAGAGCGAGAGACAGAGAACGACAGAGCGAGAGACAGAGAGCGACAGAGCGAGAGACAGAGAACGACAGAGCGAGAGACAGAGAACGACAGAGCGAGAGACAGAGAACGACAGAGCGAGAGACAGAGAACGACAGAGCGAGAGACAGAGAACGACAGAGCGAGAGACAGAGAACGACAGAGCGAGAGACAGAGAACGACAGAGCGAGAGACAGAGAACGACAGAGCGAGAGACAGAGAACGACAGAGCGAGAGACAGAGAACGACAGAGCGAGAGACAGAGAACGACAGAGCGAGAGACAGAGAACGACAGAGCGAGAGACAGAGAACGACAGAGCGAGAGACAGAGAACGACAGAGCGAGAGACAGAGAACGACAGAGCGAGAGACAGAGAACGACAGAGCGAGAGACAGAGAGCGACAGAGCGAGAGACAGAGAACGACAGAGCGAGAGACAGAGAACGACAGAGCGAGAGACAGAGAACGACAGAGCGAGAGACAGAGAACGACAGAGCGAGAGACAGAGAGCGACAGAGCGAGAGACAGAGAACGACAGAGCGAGAGACAGAGAACGACAGAGCGAGAGACAGAGAACGACAGAGCGAGAGACAGAGAACGACAGAGCGAGAGACAGAGAACGACAGAGCGAGAGACAGAGAACGACAGAGCGAGAGACAGAGAACGACAGAGCGAGAGACAGAGAACGACAGAGCGAGAGACAGAGAACGACAGAGCGAGAGACAGAGAACGACAGAGCGAGAGACAGAGAACGACAGAGCAAGGGACAGAGAACGACAGAGCGAGGGACAGAGAACGACAGATCGAGGGACAGAGAACGACAGAGCGAGAGACAGAGAACGACAGAGCGAGAGACAGAGAACGACAGAGCGAGAGACAGAGAATGACAGAGCGAGAGACAGAGAATGACAAAGCGAGAGACAGAGAACGACAGAGCGAGAGACAGAGAACGACAGAGCGAGAGACAGAGAACGACAGAGCGAGAGGCAGAGAACGACAGAGCGACAGACAGAGAACGACAGAGCGAGAGACAGAGAACGACAGAGCGAGGGACAGAGAACGACAGAGCGATAGACAGAGAGCGACAGAGCGAGAGACAGTGAACGACAGAGCGAGAGACAGAGAACGACAGAGCGAAAGACAGAGAATGACAGAGCGAGAGACAGAGAACGACAGAGCAAGAGTCAGAGAATGACAGAGCGAGAGACAGAGAACGACAGAGCGAGGGACAGAGAACGACAGAGCGAGAGACAGAGAGCGACAGAGCGAGAGACAGAGAATGACAGAGCGAGAGACAGAGAAGGACAGAGCGAGAGACAGAGAAGGACAGAGAGAGAGAGAGACAGAGAACAATAGAGCGAGAGACAGAGAACGACAGAGCGAGAGACAGAGAACGACTGAGCGAGAGACAGAGAATGACAAAGCGAGAGACAGAGAACGACAGAGCGAGAGACAGAGAACGACAGAGCGAGAGACAGAGAACGACAGAGCGAGAGACAGAGAGCGACAGAGCGAGAGACAGAGAATGACAAAGCGAGAGACAGAGAACGACAGAGCGAGAGACAGAGAACGACAGAGCGAGAGACAGAGAACGACAGAGCGAGAGACAGAGAGCGACAGAGCGAGAGACAGAGAATGACAAAGCGAGAGACAGAGAACGACAGAGCGAGAGACAGAGAACGACAGAGCGAGAGACAGAGAGCGACAGAGCGAGAGACAGAGAACGACAGAGCGAGAGACAGAGAACGACAGAGCGAGAGACAGAGAAGGACAGACAGAGAGAGACAGAGAACAACAGAGCGAGGGACAGAGAGCGACAGAGCGAGAGACAGAGAATGTCAGAGTGAGAGACAGAGAACGACAGAGCGAGAGACAGAGAACGACAGAGCGAGGGACAGGGAACGACAGAGCGAGGGACAGAGAAGGACAGAGCGAGAGACAGAGAATGACAGAGCGAGAGACAGAGAACGACAGAGCGAGAGACAGAGAACAACAGAGCGAGACACAGAGAACGACAGAGCGAGAGACAGAGAACAACAGAGCAAGAGACAGAGAACGACAGAGCGAGGGACAGAGAAGGACAGAGCGAGAAACAGAGAATGACAGAGCGAGAGGCAGAGAATGAAAGAGCGAGAGACAGAGAACGACAGAGCGAGAGACAGAGAACGACAGAGCGAGAGACAGAGAACGACAGAGCGAGAGACAGAGAACGACAGAGCGAGAGACAGAGAGCGACAGAGCGAGAGACAGATAACGACAGAGCGAGAGACATAGAACGACAGCGCGAGAGACACAGAACGACAGAGAGAGAGAGACAGAGGACGACAGAGCGAGAGACAGAGAGCGACAGTTCGAGAGACAGAGAATGACAGAGCGAGAGACAGAGAACGACAGAGCGAGAGACAGAGAACGACAGAGTGAGAGACAGAGAACGACAGAGCAAGGGACAGGGAACGACAGAGCGAGGGACAGAGAACGACAGAGCAAGAGACAGAGAACGACAGAGCGAGGGACAGAGAACGACAGAGCGAGGGACAGAGAACGACAGAGCGAGAGACAGAGAACGACAGAGCAAGAGACAGAGAACGACAGAGCGAGGGACAGAGAACGACAGAGCGAGTGACAGAGAACGACAGAGCGAGAGGCAGAGAATGAAAGAGCGAGAGACAGAGAACGACAGAGCGAGAGACAGAGAACGACAGAGCGAGAGACAGAGAATGACAAGCGAGAGACAGAGAATGACAAAGCGAGAGACAGAGAACGACAGAGCGAGAGACAGAGAACGACAGAGCGAGAGACAGAGAACGACAGAGCGAGAGGCAGAGAACGACAGAGCGAGAGACAGAGAGTGACAGAGCGAGAGACAGAGAACGACAGAGCAAGAGACAGAGAACGACAGAGCGAGAGACAGAGAACGACAGAGCGAGAGACAGAGAACGACAGAGCGAGGGACAGAGAACGACAGAGCGAGAGACAGAGAACGACAGAGCGAGAGACAGAGAACGACAGAGCGAGGGACAGAGAACGACAGAGCGAGAGACAGAGAATGACATAGCGAGGGAGAGAGAACGACAGAGCGAGAGACAGAGAGCGACAGAGCGAGAGACACAGAATGACAGAGCGAGATACAGAGAAGGACAGAGAGAGAGAGAGAGAGAACGACAGAGCGAGAGACAGAGAGTGACAGAGCGAGAGACAGAGAACGACAGAGCAAGTGACAGAGAACGACAGAGCGAGAGACAGAGAAGGACAGAGCGAGAGACAGAGAAGGACAGAGAGAGAGGGACAGAGAACGACAGAGCGAGAGACAGAGAGTTACAGAGCGAGAGACAGAGAACGACAGATCAAGAGACAGAGAACGACAGAGCAAGGGACAGAGAACGACAGAGCGAGAGACAGAGAACGACAGAGCGAGAGGCAGAGAATGACAGAGCGAGAGACAGAGAACGACAGAGCAAGAGACAGAGAACGACGGAGCGAGAGACAGAGAACGACAGCGCGAGAGGCAGAGAACGACAGAGCGAGAGGCAGAGAACGACAGCGCGAGAGGCAGAGCATGACAGAGCGAGAGGCAGAGAAGGACAGAGCGAGAGACAGAGTGCGACAGAGCGAGAGACAGAGAACGACAGAGCGAGAGACAGAGAATGACAGAGCGAGAGGCAGAGAACGACAGAGCGAGAGACAGAGAACGACAGAGCGAGAGACAGAGAAGAGCGAGGACAGAGACGACAGCGCGAGAGGACAGAGAACGACAGAGCGAGAGACAGAGAACGACAGCGCGAGAGGCAGAGCATGACAGAGCGAGAGACAGAGAAGGAAAGAGCGAGAGACAGAGTGCGACAGAGCGAGAGACAGAGAACGACAGAGCGAGAGACAGAGAATGACAGAGCGAGAGACCGGAGAAGAACAGAGCGAGAGACAGAAAACGACAGATCGAGAGACAGAGAACGACAGAGCGAGAGGCAGAGAACGACAGAGCGAGAGACAGAGAAGGACAGAGAGGGAGACCGAGAAGGACAGAGCGAGAGACAGAGATGGGCAGAGCGAGAGACAGAGAACAATAGAGCGAGAGACAGAGAACGACAGAGCGAGAGACAGAGAACGACTGAGCGAGAGACAGAGAATGACAAAGCGAGAGACAGAGAACGACAGAGCGAGAGACAGAGAACGACAGAGCGAGAGACAGAGAACGACAGAGCGAGAGACAGAGAGCGACAGAGCGAGAGACAGAGAATGACAGAGCGAGAGACAGAGAACGACAGAGCGAGAGACAGAGAACGACAGAGCGAGAGACAGAGAGCGACAGAGCGAGAGACAGAGAACGACAGAGCGAGAGACAGAGAACGACAGAGCGAGAGACAGAGAAGGACAGAGAGAGAGAGACAGAGAACAACAGAGCGAGGGACAGAGAGCGACAGAGCGAGAGACAGAGAATGACAGTTCGAGAGACAGAGAACGACAGAGCGAGAGACAGAGAACGACAGAGTGAGAGACAGAGAACGACAGAGCAAGGGACAGGGAACGACAGAGCGAGGGACAGAGAACGACAGAGCAAGAGACAGAGAACGACAGAGCGAGGGACAGAGAACGACAGAGCGAGGGACAGAGAACAACAGAGCGAGAGACAGAGAACGACAGAGCGAGAGACAGAGAACGACAGAGCAAGAGACAGAGAATGACAGAGCGAGGGACAGAGAACGACAGAGCGAGAGACAGAGAACGACAGAGCAAGAGACAGAGAACGACAGAGCGAGGGACAGAGAACGACAGAGCGAGAGACAGAGAATGACAGAGCGAGAGGCAGAGAATGAAAGAGCGAGAGACAGAGAAGGACAGAGAGAGAGAGATACAGAGAACAACAGAGCGAGACACAGAGAACGACAGAGCGAGAGACAGAGAACAACAGAGCAAGGGACAGAGAACGACAGAGCGAGGGACAGAGAAGGACAGAGCGAGAGACAGAGAATGACAGAGCGAGAGGCAGAGAATGAAAGAGCGAGAGACAGAGAACGACAGAGCGAGAGACAGAGAACGACAGAGCGAGAGACAGAGAACGACAGAGCGAGAGACAGAGAACGACAGAGCGAGAGACAGAGAACGACAGAGCGAGAGACAGAGAGCGACAGAGCGAGAGACAGAGAGCGACAGAGCGAGAGACAGAGAGCGACAGAGCGAGAGACAGAGAATGACAAAGCGAGAGACAGAGAACGACAGAGCGAGAGACAGAGAATGACAGAGCGAGAGACAGAGAGCGACAGAGCGAGAGACAGATAACGACAGAGCGAGAGACAGAGAACGACAGAGCGAGAGACAGAGAACGACAGAGAGAGAGAGACAGAGAACGACAGAGCGAGAGACAGAGAGCGACAGAGCGAGAGACAGAGAATGACAGAGCGAGAGACAGAGAACGACAGAGCGAGAGACAGAGAACGACAGAGTGAGAGACAGAGAACGACAGAGCAAGGGACAGGGAACGACAGAGCGAGGGACAGAGAACGACAGAGCAAGAGACAGAGAACGACAGAGCGAGGGACAGAGAACGACAGAGCGAGGGACAGAGAACAACAGAGGGAGAGACAGAGAACGACAGAGCGAGAGACAGAGAACGACAGAGCAAGAGACAGAGAACGACAGAGCGAGGGACAGAGAACGACAGAGCGAGAGACAGAGAAAAACAGAGCGAGAGGCAGAGAATGAAAGAGCGAGAGACAGAGAACGACAGAGCGAGAGACAGAGAACGACAGAGCGAGAGACAGAGAATGACAGAGCGAGAGACAGAGAATGACAAAGCGAGAGACAGAGAACGACAGAGCGAGAGACAGAGAACGACAGAGCGAGAGACAGAGAACGACAGAGCGAGAGGCAGAGAACGACAGAGCGAGAGACAGAGAGCGACAGAGCGAGAGACAGAGAACGACAGAGCAAGAGACAAAGAACGACAGAGCGAGAGACAGAGAACGACAGAGCGAGGGACAGAGAACGACAGAGCGAGAGACAGAGAACGACAGAGCGAGAGACAGAGAACGACAGAGCGAGGGACAGAGAACGACAGAGCGAGAGACAGAGAGCGACAGAGCGAGAGACACAGAATGACAGAGCGAGATACAGAGAAGGACAGAGAGAGAGAGAGAGAACGACAGAGCGAGAGACAGAGAGTGACAGAGCGAGAGACAGAGAAGGACAGAGAGCGAGGGACAGAGAACGACAGAGCGAGAGACAGAGAGCGACAGAGCGAGAGACACAGAATGACAGAGCGAGATACAGAGAAGGACAGAGAGAGAGAGACAGAGAACGACAGAGCGAGAGACAGAGAAGGAAAGAGCGAGAGACAGAGAAGGACAGAGAGAGAGGGACAGAGAACGACAGAGCGAGAGACAGAGAGTTACAGAGCGAGAGACAGAGAATGACAGAGCGAGAGGCAGAGAATGACAGAGCGAGAGACAGAGAACGACAGAGCGAGAGACAGAGAACGACAGAGCGAGAGACAGAGAACGACAGAGCGAGAGACAGAGAACGACAGCGCGAGAGGCAGAGAACGACAGAGCGAGAGACAGAGAACGACAGCGCGAGAGGCAGAGCATGACAGAGCGAGAGACAGAGAAGGACAGAGCGAGAGACAGAGAATGACAGAGCGAGAGGCAGAGAACGACAGAGCGAGAGACAGAGAATGACAGAGCGAGAGGCAGAGAACGACAGAGCGAGAGACAGAGAACGACAGAGCGAGAGACAGAGAACGACAGCGCGAGAGGCAGAGAACGACAGAGCGAGAGACAGAGAACGACAGCGCGAGAGGCAGAGCATGACAGAGCGAGAGACAGAGAAGGATAGAGCGAGAGACAGAGTGCGACAGAGCGAGAGACAGAGAACGACAGAGCGAGAGACAGAGAATGACAGAGCGATAGACGGATAAGAACAGAGCGAGAGACAGAAAACGACAGATCGAGAGACAGAGAACGACAGAGCGAGAGGCAGAGAACGACAGAGCGAGAGACAGAGAACGACAGAGAGGGAGACCGAGAAGGACAGAGCGAGAGACAGAGATGGGCAGAGCGAGAGACAGAGAATGACAGAACGAGAGACAGAGAATGACAGAGCGAGTGAGAGAGAACAACAGAGCGAGAGACAGAGAATGACAGAGCGAGAGACAGAGAAGGACAGAGCGAGAGACAGAGAACGACAGAACGAGAGAAGAGAGTTACAGAGCGAGAGACAGAGAACGACAGAGCAAGAGACAGAGAACGACAGAGCGAGGGACAGAGAACGACCGAGCGAGGGACAGAGAACGACAGAGCGAGGGACAGAGAACGACAGAGCGAGAGACAGAGAACGACAGAGCGAGAGACAGAGAACGACAGAGCGAGGGACAGAGAACGACAGAGCGAGAGACAGAGAGCGACAGAGCGAGAGACAGAGAATGACAGAGCGAGGGACAGAGAAGGACAGAGAGAGAGAGACAGAGAACGACAGAGCGAGAGACAGAGAGTGACAGAGCGAGAGACAGAGAACGACAGAGCAAGAGACAGAGAACGACAGAGCAAGGGACAGAGATCGACAGAGCGAGAGACAGAGAACGACAAAGCGAGAGGCAGAGAACGACAGAGCGAGAGACAGAGAATGACAGAGCGAGAGACAGAGAAGGAGAGAGCGAGAGACAGAGAACTACAGAGCGAGAGACAGAGAATGACAGAGCGAGGGACATAGAACGACAGAGCGAGAGATAGAGCACGACAGAGAGGGACAGAGAACGACAGAGCGAGAGATAGAACACGACAGAGAGAGGGACAGAGAACGACAGAGCGAGAGACAGATAACGACAGAGCGAGAGGCAGAGAACGACAGAGCGAAAGACAGAGAACGATAGAGAGGGAGACAGAGAACGACAGAGCGAGAAACAAATAACAAGAGAATGAAGAGCAAGATGCAGAAAACGACAGAGAGAGAGACAGAGAACTACAGAGCGAGAGACAGAGAACTACAGAGCGAGAGACAGAGAAGGACAGAGCGAGAGACAGAGAACAACAGAGCGAGAGAGAGAATGACAGAGCGAGAGACAGAGAACGACAGAGCAAGAGAGGGAACGACAGAGAGAGAGAGAGAATAACAGGGCGAGAGGCAGAGAACAACAGAGCGAAAGACAGAGAATGAAAGAGCGAGAGACAGAGAATGACAGAGTGAGAGACAGAGAACGACAGAGCGAGAGACAGAGAATGACAGAGCAAGAGACAGAGAACGACAGAGCTAGAGACAGAGAACGACAGAGCGAGAGACAGAGAACGACAGAGCGAGAGACAGAGAAGGACAGAGAGAGAGAGACAGAGAACGACAGAGCGAGAGACAGAGAGCGACAGAGCGAGAGACAGAGAATGACAGAGCGAGAGACAGAGAATGACAGAGCGAGAGACAGAGAACGACAGAGCGAGAGACAGAGAACGACAGAGTGAGAGACAGAGAACGACAGAGCGAGGGACAGAGAACGACAGAGCGAGGGACAGAGAACGACAGAGCGACAGACAGAGAACGACAGAGCGAGGGACAGAGAACGACAGAGCGAGAGACAGAGAACGACAGAGCGAGACACAGAGAACGACAGAGCGAGAGACAGCGAACGACAGAGCGAGAGACAGAGAACGACAGAGCGAGAGACAGAGAACGACAGAGCGAGAGACAGAGAACGACAGAGCGAGGGACAGAGAACGACAGAGCGAGGGACAGAGAACGACAGAGCGATAGACAGAGAGCGACAGAGCGAGAGACAGAGAACGACAGAGCGAGAGACAGAGAACGACAGAGCGAAAGACAGAGAATGACAGAGCGAGAGACAGAGAACGACAGAGTGAGAGACAGAGAACGACAGAGCAAGGGACAGAGAACGACAGAGAGAGAGAGACAGGGAACAACAGATCGAGAGACAGAGAATGACAGAGCGAGAGACAGAGAACGACAGAGCAAGAGACAGAGAACGACAGAGCGAGGGACAGAGAACGACAGAGCGAGAGACAGAGAGTTACAGAGCGAGAGACAGAGAACGACAGAGCAAGAGACAGAGAACGACAGAGCGAGGGACAGAGAACGACAGAGCGAGGGACAGAGAACGACAGAGCGAGAGACAGAGAACGACAGAGCGAGAGACAGAGAACGACAGAGCGAGAGACAGAGAACGACAGAGCGAGAGACAGAGAACGACAGAGCGAGGGACAGAGAACGACAGAGCGAGAGACAGAGAGCGACAGAGCGAGAGACAGAGAAGGACAGAGAGAGAGAGACAGAGAACGACAGAGCGAGAAACAGAGAGTGACAGAGCGAGAGACAGAGAACGACAGAGCGAGAGACAGAGAAGGACAGAGAGCGAGAGACAGAGAGTGACAGAGCGAGAGACAGAGAGTGACAGAGCGAGAGACAGAGAACGACAGAGCAAGAGACAGAGAACGACAGAGCAAGGGACAGAGAACGACAGAGCGAGAGACAGAGAATGACAGAGCGAGAGACAGAGAATGACAGAGCGAGAGACAGAGAACGACAGAGCGAGAGGCAGAGAATGACAGAGCGAGAGGCAGAGAATGACAGAGCGAGAGACAGAGAATGACAGAGCGAGAGACAGAGAACGACAGAGCGAGAGACAGAGAACGACAGAGCGAGAGACAGAGAACGACAGAGCGAGAGACAGAGAACGACATCGCGAGAGGCAGATAACGACAGAGCGAGAGACAGAGAATGACAGAGCGAGAGACGGAGAAGAACAGAGCGAGAGACAGAAAACGACAGATCGAGAGACAGAGAACGACAGAGCGAGAGGCAGAGAACGACAGAGCGAGAGACAGAGAAGGACAGAGAGGGAGACAGAGAAGGACAGAGCGAGAGACAGAGAAGGGCAGAGCGAGAGACAGTGAATGACAGAACGAGAGACAGAGAATGACAGAGCGAGTGAGAGAGAACAACAGAGCGAGAGACAGAGAATGACAGAGCGAGAGACAGAAAAGGACAGAGCGAGAGACAGAGAACGACAGAACGAGAGACAGAGAACGACAGAGAGAGAGACAGAGAACAACAGAGCGAGAGACAGAGAACTACAGAGCGAGAGACAGAGAACGACAGAGCGAGCGACAAGAATGACAGAGTGAGAGACTGAGAACGAGAGAGCAAGAGACAGAGAACGACAGAGCGAGAGACAGAGAACGACAGAGCGAGAGGCAGAGACCGACAGAGCGAGAGAGAGAACGACAGAGCGATAGACTGAGAAGGAGAGAGCGAGAGACAGAGAACGAGAGAGCGAGAGACAGAGAACGACAGCGCGAGAGACAGAGAAGGACAGAGAGAGTGACAGAAAACGAGAGAGCGAGAGACAGAGAACAGCAGAGCGAGAGACAGCGACCGACAGAGCGAGAGAGAGAACGAGAGAGCGATAGACTGAGAAGGAGAGAGCGAGAGACAGAGAACGAGAGAGCGAGAGACAGAGAACGACAGAGCGAGAGACAGAGAACGACAGAGCGAGAGACAGAGAAGGACAGAGAGAGTGACAGAGAAGGAGAGAGCGAGAGACAGAGAACTACAGAGCGAGAGACAGAGAATGACAGAGCGAGGGACATAGAACGACAGAGCGAGAGATAGAGCACGACAGAGAGGGACAGAGAACGACAGAGCGAGAGATAGAACGCGACAGAGAGAGGGACAGAGAACGACAGAGCGAGAGACAGAGAAGGAGAGAGCGAGAGACAGATAACGACAGAGCGAGAGGCAGAGAACGACAGAGCGAAAGACAGAGAACGATAGAGAGGGAGACAGAGAACGACAGAGCGAGAAACAAATAACAAGAGAATGAAGAGCAAGATGCAGAAAACGACAGAGAGAGAGACAGAGAACTACAGAGAGAGAGACAGAGAACTACAGAGCGAGTGACAGAGAAGGACAGAGCAAGAGACAGAGAACAACAGAGCGAGAGAGAGAATGACAGAGCGAGAGACAGAGAACGACAGAGCGAGAGAGGGAACGACAGAGAGAGAGAGAGAATAACAGGGCGAGAGGCAGAGAACAACAGAGCGAGAGACAGAGAATGAAAGAGCGAGAGACAGAGAATGACAGAGTGAGAGACAGAGAACGACAGAGCGAGAGACAGAGAATGACAGAGCAAGAGACAGAGAACGACAGAGCGAGAGACAGAGAGCGACAGAGCGAGAGACAGAGAACGACAGAGCGAGAGACAGAGAACGACAGAGCGATAGACAGAGAAGGACAGAGAGAGAGAGACAGAGAACGACAGAGCGAGAGACAGAGAGCGACAGAGCGAGAGACAGAGAATGACAGAGCGAGAGACAGAGAATGACAGAGCGATAGACAGAGAGCGACAGAGCGAGAGACAGAGAACGACAGAGCGAGAGACAGAGAACGACAGAGCGAGAGACAGAGAAGGACAGAGCGAGAGACAGAGAAGGACAGAGCGAGAGACAGAGAACGACAGAGCGAGAGACAGAGAGTGACAGAGCGAGAGACAGAGAACGACAGAGCAAGAGAGAGAGAACGACAGAGCAAGGGACAGAGAACGACAGAACGAGAGACAGAGAACGACAGAGTGGGAGGCAGAGAATGACAGAGCGAGAGACAGAGAAGGACAGAGCGAGAGACAGAGAAGGACAGAGTGAGAGACAGAGAACGACAGAGCGAGAGACAGAGAACGACAGAGCGAGAGGCAGAGAACGACTGCGCGAGAGGCAGAGAACGACAGAGCGAGAGACAGAGAACGACAGCGCGAGAGGCAGAGCATGACAGAGCGAGAGACAGAGAAGGACAGACCGAGAGACAGAGTGCGACAGAGCGAGAGACAGAGAATGACAGAGCGAGAGACAGAGAAGGACAGAGCGAGAGACAGAGAACGAGAGAGCGAGAGACAGAGAATGACAGAGCGAGAGACAGAGAACGACAGAGCAAGAGACACAGAACGACAGAGCGAGAGACAGCGAAGGACA